>NC_056725.1:777790949-777877179 GCF_019279795.1 Protopterus annectens | reverse complement strand
TCTCTCTCTCTGTCTCTGTGTCTCTGTCTCTCTCTCCTTACAGGGAATTTTTGGTATTTACTTTCTGCTTATGGTGTTCATCTACCATAACCTAGCTCCCTGTTTGGGGACTCCTGACAGTTGGGACCAGAAAAACCGATGTAATGGCGTTGGCTGCCTGATTTTATACCAGTGATGACCTGACGTCAGTTCTGGAGCGACAGCAACCAATGCAGATATACTAAGCCTGTGGTGTTCGGGCCGACTGAGGGCTACCCCTGGCAGGATAACCCAAGTGTGATGACTGCAATAGTGAGTACACTCTTAACATCTACATTTATGGTAAGTGTACACAACTGTACTTTCTTAGTATGCCACAAGACAAAGGAGGCAAGGTGCCCAAAAAAAAAAAAAAAAACAGAAACCAAGTAAATATGACACATTTAAATAAAAACACACAGCAGTATATATCAAGTTACAAAAACCTAGGTCCAACCCCACTGTTTCATATATATATGCATACTCAAGTTCCACATGTTAAAAATACAAACATGAACTTTTAAAATCCTGTCCAAAGGACTGAGTGAAATATATATGAGTAAATAAGTAATTATCCTATTAAAAACAAGGATGGGGTGTATATAGCAGGAATTTACAGCTGATTACTTCGTTACAGCTGATGAAGTCCATTTTGGATTAACATGCTACATATTGTGGTGCATTTGTGTGAATAAAAGGCTGTTAATTCCGTGTTTGCAGTATCTTTTTTTTTTTTTTTTTTATGCAATTTTGACTTTAGTTCTTAGTATACTTTCTGCTTCTTCTTTTGGCTTTTCCCGGTTAGGGTTCACCACAGCAGATCACCTGTCCGCTCACTTTCTGCTATTTTATGAATATAATGTTCTGTATGACTGTTATTCTTTAAGGATCTGCATCCAAAATCCCACTCTTTCCTTATTCCTTGAATTACTTACTGTTTCATCATTATCCCTTTCCACTTTGAATTTTTGCTTTCTGCTTGTGTTATGTATAAGAGCCTTAATTGTGTAGCTGTAACATGCCCATCTTTTCAAATCAGGCAATACTAAACTTCCTTGTTCTGTTGGAAGGATCAGCTTATTCCACTTGACTCTTACCCTGTTCTCCTCCAAAATAAAATCCTTCAGCTCTTTATTAATTACTATCTACTATGTCTCCTCTGGTTGATAAAAGTATGCCTGATCTGTGTATAAAACTAAAGGGACTAAAGCATGTTTTCTGCTTGCATTGTACCATCTATATCTATAGCAAAGAGCTTCCATTTTCTTAATTTCTGTATTTTCTTTTGTTTTGTCTCTTCCCACATATCCTTAGCTGCCATAACAGAATCTTTTAAACAAAGTATTTAGGAGTATGGGTTAATTATAACCTCATAAGTATGGGAATTGCTGAACCAATTCATGTGTGGGTACATAGTTTACAGCTATGGCCTTTGTTTTATCTTCATTCACTTTATATCCTAAAATAACTGTCTCAGAATGTTCCACATATCCCTTTCTGGTTCTATGAGGTACAAAATATCATCTGGAAATAAAGCCAGCTTTTCTTAATACCGTACCAATTATATCCTTGAATTTCTGAGTCCTTTATTTTCTTTACCAATGGTTCTAAATAAAATGCAGGTAACAAAAGGGAAAGAGGATACCCCTGCCTGGTTCCTCTGTTCAGACCCAACTTGTTAGAGTGGAACCCTCCCACTTAGATTTTTGCCACTGATCCCTCATATATCCTCCCAGTTAACCTTACTGCATCAGGAAATGCAATTACTTTCATTGCTGTACTCCTAAAATCCCAGCTTACTCTGTCGAATGCTTTCTTTGCATCAAGCACATTTGGCTTATTTTTCCTATAAATTATTAGAATTCGTGACTTGCACAAAGCTGGAGCGTGAACTGCTTTTTCTCTGCACGATTTTTCCCAGGCAGCATTTTTCCTTCACCTTTTCTAGTTGTTTCTTTTCAGCTCTCTTTGTTTCTTCTATTCTGCATCAAGGCAGTGTCCTTAACCATATATCAACATGCATATGTTGAAAGTAGATCTATGACCACCTGTAATATTATGTTCTATAACCATGTAATAAAATCTGTAAATGAAAAATTTTCCTGTGATTATAATGTATATGAGAGACAAAAAACAAACAGACGAACCTCCAGTACAACCAGTGAACTTCAAAGACAAGTATATGTACATAGAAAAAAAAATCACTGGAACCAAGGCAGGTAAGACGCACAACATTCGATTTAATACAAAATAATAAAAACACAAGTTTAAAAACTGTCACTCAGAGGGCTTCCTCGGGCATATGAACCAGTATCAGAACATACAAGAGAGTTTAAATAGCAATTTAAAATCACACGATGAATTCTGGAACCTATAATTGAACTAAAAAGTACAAATTCACCAGCACTTAACAGTCATTGTAGGAGGGTTGGGGTTTTAAAGAAACATATAGACAACAGATCTGAAGACAGTTGTATCTTGACTTGTACTGTTGACTATTATAGCGTTGTCAATATTATTCGAGAGAACTGGGACATAATTACTGAAAGCTTGTATGTAATGGACATCCTTGGAGAAGCTCCTTCCTTTGTGTGTAAGAAAGGCAGAAACATCAGGAGTTGGGTTGAAGGTAAACCCAGACCATTGAATACATGCACCAATAAGTGTAGAGGCAACTGTGCTTTTTGTCAGTACTTAAGGAGGGAGACATGTTTTTCTGCCCTTATTTAAAGACACAGATTAAAACCAACACAAGAAGTGACTAACTCAATGCAGGTGGTTTACAAGGCAAGCTGCAATGACTGTGAAGCATTTTATGTGGGGAAGGCACTCAACAGACTTAAAAGAAGGATTTCTGTCCATCTGTCTGAAATTAGAGGCAAGGGCAAGAATAATGCACTGGCTCGGCACCTGCAACTTCAGAAAAGATATACTGGCTTTAAATTTCAAATTATTGATCATGCGGTCCTTTTGGAACTAGGAGACCTTTCTAATCTCTTAGAAAAACGTAAACTACTGTGGCAGCTGAAACTGAACTCTTTTAGAAAACTGGAGCTTAGTTATTTTTGCTCCATAAAAAGCATACTAGAACTCAGAAAACTGCTTCACTGTTTAAAATACTGTTAAAAGTCTGAAATGGGACTGATTAATACTAACATTACATACTTATATTATACATGCTAATATTGTTATAAATAAATATTAACCATTGTAAATATTTTACAATGAAAATAACTGACACTGGTGATGTTTTTGGATACTTTTACTCATTTAACCCAAGTGCTTTCTTAGTTAGATGCCACACTTGAACAGATCCCTAGGGCCTTAATGCTTTATTTCTAACATTTTCACTGTATTTCAACCTTAGCAATTATAGCTATGGTTTTCAGCCTTCTTAGGTGTTCACTTGTAGATTTATACACATCTTCATTAATATTATATCTTTTTACACACAGGCCTGATGGAGTACTTATTTGGTATGAAAGCGATCCTTGTTAAATGTGCTTCAGTTTAAGTTACTAATATTTATTCTGATAAATGTTTAGTGGTAGATCTTTTTGTTGGTTAACTAGTTAGTCATTTTGTTAGTGAGTTGGTTACTTAATAAAGTTTGGATTAGTAGGTTAGTCTTAATCAACTGTTCTTCTATTATATATTTTAATGTGTCTGTAGCTTTTGTTTCAGTTCTAAGTTTGCATAGTCTCAGTTTACACTATGGTGTTAAGGAGACGGGGGGGGGGGATATTGGTTAACAGAATGAGTTTAATGCTTTTATTGCTCTTAACAGAACCACCCTCTGTAACCACTCCCTTGCACTAAATAATTTGATTATATACAAATGAATGAATGTCTTTAATGCCTTTCATTATACTCAGCTAGGATCACTTGTTTGTGTGTTTTCAATAAAGGATATTCCATTTTTAACTCAACTGTAACTACCTACTATTTTATTATTTTGTAGTATGTATTTTAAAGTTCAAATTTTATTAGTGAATTAGGTGCATAACATATTTCAAGTAGAGAACTTCACGCCCTCCACACTGAGAAGTTTCTGCTTGGTTTGTTTTTGACCCAGTGTAGGTTGCATACTGGATTTTCTGAGACTTCGAGGGATACCACAGGTTTTTCTTTTTTAATTTAAAATTATGCTGCATTCCTTGCTCAAGTTTGTTTTAAAAGAGCATTAGTAGGTATAGCTTGATTTATTTCTGAAATGTGGCTAGATATACGATCCTTTAACCTCTGGTTAGTTTTATGTACACAATAACCATTATGCTGGTCACATTTAGCTAACTATACTAAATTCCTGGTATTACAATTCCCATATGCTTTAAACTCGACCACTTTACCAGTTACAGAATGAGAAAAAGTTTTACAAGTAAGTCTCTTTGCATTTATAAAACACACCGTTCAGAAAAAATAAATTGAGCTCTACCTACTAATACTCTTTTAAACATAAACTTAAGCAAGGAATGCAGCATAATTTTGCATAATTTTAAATTCAGGGTAGTAGAAGTGTTGTTTGAGAACATAAGAGGTGGAGACATTGTACACAGAACTGAGAAAGCAGAATTTAACTGGATATTGCACTTCAAGACTCATATTTCACCTGGTCTGAATGGTACTCTCTCTTTAAAACCTTTAAGAGAGAAACAGAATTATGTTTTAATTTAACTGCATTTGTCACCTGATCTTAAATTGCTATTTAAACCCTCTTGTTTGTTCTTATACTAGTTCATATGCCTGAGGAAGCCCTCTGGGCGAAAGTTTTTAAGCTTGCATGTTTTTATTATTTTACAGTAAATCAAGTGCTGTGTGCCCTACCTGCCTTGGTTCCAGTGAGTTTTCTTTTCTATGTGCGTATAAGTTATATGGACTTCTGCATTTGATAGGGTTGTTCTCAAAACACTGATCAATAAATTAGAACAACTAGGAGCTGATGTACTCTACATAAGCTGGATAAAGCTGCATGGCTTGCAAATAGGTCATGGCAAGTATTGAACACCAATTGGACAGGTGAAGTTCTAGGTTATAGTCAGGGTGTCCCACAGAGTTCTGTCCTAGGCCCATACTTGTTAGTCTGTATGTAGATGACTTGAAAATGGGTAAACCAATTATATTTGTTTCAGGTAGGGTATGTCTACAAAAGAACTTGTATAAATTGACCATCTGGACTTAGGAGAATAGTATGCTGACTAATAAATCAAAACCGAAGTGTATGAGATTTGGGAGATGTAGATTAAAAGGTGAATATTTATTTAATACAGCACATACTAATTAAAATGGTAGATTCAAGGACCTAGGTATATGCTAGCTCCAGTTTTTAGTTTTTTTTATTGTATCAACCAGTTGGTTAATGATAGTTGCAGTACTTTATGTTGTATAAAAAGATTTATAAAGTCTAGAAAATCAGAAATAATGAAATCAGTGTTAGTTATGTTTATCCCAAACTTGAGTATGGAATAGCAATATGGAAATTCTTTTAAGAAAACAAGCATGAGTAAATTGGAAAGCATACAGTGGAAATTTACCAAGGGCATCCATAGATTTGAAAATTTTAAGTTATTATGAAAGAGTAAAATATCTGAACTTGTACAGTGTCTCATATAGACAGTTATGAGGAGACCTTATTTAGGTATATAGGGCATTTTGAAACAACTACATGTGGGAATGTTTGGAGCTATCAAAAAGTAGTAGAGACTCACAAGACATCCTGTGTAGCAGATTATATAGGAATGAGAAGTGTACTAATTGGCTCTCTGAAAGAGTAGCTAATGTATGGAATATATTACCAGTTTTACATAAGAACAACCGGGACACTTGTGGGAATAACTGCTGTTGTATATTGGCAGGTTAGAAGGGCATTATTACCAGTGCATAAAATACTTGTATGTACTTGATTTACCTGCTGTGCAACAGTGAGCAAGTCACTTAACCACGCAGTGCTCCCAGGTCACCCTTGAAAGGGGAATGCTTGACTTAAGTGCGCTTACCTGATTCCCAAACGTATCAAAAAATGAGATCCTCTTGCTGTGTCCACAGCCATGGGTGCTAGATCTGTTTGAATTTTTTCGTATAAGTATTTATATTTTTCGTATACCCTAATATTTTTTGTTTCCTTTGAACTGGTACAACTCAAAGATAGTGCATACATACAGAATGGGAGTATGGTGCAGTATAGCCCCTTACAAAATTGCAGGAAGCCTCTCTTGTTTGTATTGCAACAGTTAAATGATGGGGACAGGGGGAATTTAAGACACTGTGCCTGGTAAGTCAGACATTGGATAACTTTGACTTGAAGTAGATCCAAGATGTGAATATATTACATGGCATTTGACAAAGTGTTTCTTTATCCCAGTATTGAAAAATGAACATTTCTTAAGTCTTACAAAAAAACAAGTCAACATCTGAATGGACATTTGTGGTCAAGCTGTCAAGTAGACATTATGGAACCAACCATGACAGAAATAATAATCTGTAATCAAATGATACAAAGGCATTTAGCAGTGCAAGTTTTTACATTTTTAGTTGCAAACAAGCAATACATTATCAGGACTTGGCATGGTTGCCTGACAGGCTGCTAGAACTAATTGCATTCTTGAGAGAAAGATGTTTTGTTCCTTCCTACAACACATAATAATCATGAAATGTGTTGAAAAAGAAAGAGGTAGACACTGAAATGAAGGGAGCAAATAAAGTAGCAGCTAGAGTGAAGATGGGATTGACTATATCCTGGAAACCTGGAACAATCATACAGTGGAAATGACTTTTCTCTACAAAGTAAGTGACTCTCTCAAATGTAAAGCTTTAGATTTCTAGCTCTTGTAAGACAGAGATATCCATGATAAGACGGGCAGGATTCATTCGAGACTGCTTGTTTAAGCTGTGGAATCTTAGTCACTTCTTCCAGGAGTGTTTAAAACCTACAAAAGCTGCTTTCCATTGGTACAAATCCAATGAAAAAGTAAAGGAAATGACTTTCCATGAAGCTTTTTTTTCCCCCCTGAATTTTCTTTCCTCTCCAGCTGAGGCATCTTGCACAAGGAAGCAGGGCCTTCATCAGGACCACTGAATACATGGAAAGATGGCACATTTAGATTTATTTTAATTGCAATAGTAATTTTGCTTCTACATTCATGAAAATTATTATTAAAATATATAGACTATTGTTAACAGCAATAATAAGATTAATATTTATCTATAATGAAACAACAGGAAAAAACAGCGTATATAAGCAACAACAAAGACCAACAGTGAGTCCCAGCTCTACCTTCCAAAAAGATAAAATTTATTCAGTTGAAACAAATCCTTTCTCTAGCGCCTCGGCTAGAGAAAGGATTTGTTTCAACTGAATAAATTTTATCTTTTTGGAAGGTAGAGCTGGAACTCACTGTTGGTCTTTGTTGTTGCTAATATTTATCTATATTTAACTTAAAATATGTGCATCAGAGGTATTGGTATTCAAGGTATGGCCATTTTAAGAAGTCTGGGTTAGAGCCTGTGTAGGCCTGGATTTTTATTGGGATATTGTTTTTCAAGAGTTTTTCCTCATCTCAGTGGTTTTCAGTTTTCAAAATAGAAAGTTTATGCTACTTGGAAAACTGCCAAGAATTTGGAACAGCATAAACTGGAATTTTAATATTTTGCTTAATACGGGAGATTGAACAACTTCACATTAAGAAGTTATGTACTCACCATAAAGTTCCATGTGAGTTGTTCCATCTCGCCTTCATTCTCACATCCCTGCCTCCATCCCCCACTTGGCTGACAGTTGACCTAGACATTGGTCTCATCCTGGTAATTCAGTTACTTCCCTTTTCCCTCTCTTAGGAGAGTAGGTCCAAAAAGCTAATCAATAGGAACCAAGGTAGACAAGATAAAGTTTTTTTAGGACCCCAAGGGGAAGGGGGTGGAAGACCAATGTACAGGAACATGTCATATCGGAGGAAGAACAGCTACCAGTAAAACACGATGGTGACATCAAAACAAATGATGGTATAATATATGTGTATAAGGGTTTTAGAATTTTCAATTATGCTGAATTTCCTATTAGTAAAGAATTGTTTCATTTACTAATGAAAAACAAATTGTTAAGGGCTGAGTCCAAATGGCAATTAAAACTAAATGCTACCTTATCCCCTGGGCTTAACGAAAGCATCAGCGTCAAGCCTGAATTAAGATTCAGGGCAAGTATGTTATAAGTGATTTTATTGCAGTTTTTTACAAAAAATACATACATATATATATTCTTTTAATGTTTTTTTATAACATGGAATTTATACATAAACCTGTATTTTAGTGTGTCATTTAATATGTATGAGTGTTTCAGGTCACATGATTTCATGTCACATCTATATAAATGATTTCATTAATTGGTTTTTCAGATCTGTAGAAGTCCTTGTGACGAAAGCGCTTATTTCCTGTGTTTGCTATAATAAATTTCTTTAGATGTCGGGTGGACTTGTTATTGGCGTTTCAGCAGTTTTTCTGGTTTTATTTTAATTATCTAATTGAGGAGATGGACAAATGAGTACATGATCTGTAATGAAGATATTCGATCACAAATGTGAAGCCATTATTTGGGGTGATTGGAAAATGTCTGCATATGAACATGTTGCATTCATGAAGTAGCTTGAAGAAGTGAGTGATCTGTAAAGCAGGTGTCAAATGTTGATAAATGACAGACACAATAACATTTGCTGAATAGAAGGCAAACTCGATAACATTTGCTGAATAGAAGGCAAACTCAACATTGTTGATGGTCTGTAGTTCTAGGTAAAATACTTAATTGTGTGAGCTTGGGGCCAATGTTTTTCAGTTTACATAATCACTACAGGGTATATTTGAAAAGATGAGTTCACTATCAGTGTATGTGAACACATTTGCATATTATAAACTTGTATTCTTGCTTGCATATGGTCATTAATTTCAATTGCACATCTAAAGGTAAATTACAATAATGACTTGTATGGTGTAGGTCAAAAAGTTAAAAATGCAAAAGGTAAGTGTGTGTGTTCACTCTAGTGAATGCATGGAAATTATATTTGGCAATTTTATCAAACTTGAAACCTCTTTATTAATAATAGTCACAATATGGCTTCCCCGGATGAAATATAATTCAGTTATTGTCTACTTCCACCATAGATTACATTTGGATAGTCACTATATGAAGTCACACTTTTTGTGATAAGTGCGGACAGTATCAGAGTTCATAAGAATGAGGCCTATAAATACTATGTTTTAAGTTCTGGATCAAAGTATTAAAATGTGACAGCTGCTCTGGTGGCATAGAGGGATAAAGCCTAGGGCGACCCAGTTTCAATTAGCAACGCTAGCAATTGATGGAGTAGCAGGGAGGGATGGACTTGCCTGTTGTGGGTTGGAGGGTGTTTGTCAGTGATGGTCCCTAAGGGAAGGCATGATCTAAAGAGGGAAGTTACCCTAGGACATTGTCTACATGTGCGGGAGACTGAGTGGTTAGGCCATATAAAAACAAAAGAAAATCCAGACAGATGCAAAGATGGTCAAGAGCCAGGATCAGCAACTGACCCCAGCAATACCAGAGTAAGCCCAGAGGAGTAAGAGTTGGTTGGTAGACCTGGCATGGATGTGGGGCACTGGGAAGCCGGTCCAGTAATGTGATATTTAAAAACGTCAGCAAAAAAGTGTTAAAAGGTGGCAAAATTACATGTGAAATTTGTGTGTCTTTACTTTTAGCTCATATTTTCAGTATAAACCACCTTATGTTTCTTCCTAATGAAGCTTGCTGTCATTGTGCGGTTCTGTAAAAAATGAGCGTTTTTTATATTTGGTGTGTAAAAGAATTTGGCACAAGATAGTTTGTGAGATGTGACCCATTAAATACCATACTGAAAGTCTGGGACAGAATGTATTAAAACTATGCTGAAATGTCTGCAGAATAACACTGAACAATAAATCCAAGAAACAGAACACTGACTAATGGCAAAAAGTTAAGCAGTGAGCCAATTTTATTTAGGTACTTTCATCTATTCTTCCAAGTTGGACTTTCTAAGAAAAATATGATGCTCGCTGCTTAATCTTTTGCCATCAGTCAGCATTCTATTTGTTGGATTTGGCATTATTTGAACATTGGGATTTTTTTTTATATAACACTGAATTAGCAGTTTCTATAGCTGGGTACATTAGCACTCACCTCTATTCATATTCCAGTTTCTACTAGTGAAGATTTGTTTCTAGTCTTGGGAACGTGATGGCTGTACAGTTCTGGTTTGTTAATGTGAGTGAAGGGGAGGAGGTGAGGAGGTAGACAGGAATGTTTTTCACTGTAAGAAAGATCTAAATAAACAAACTGGCCAGAAGTACATTTGCAGTCCATATAGTTACAGCTAATTATGGAAAAGATTCAGGCTTGCTGCATGGCACAGAGATTATTAAAAGCTCTGAATGAACCACAGATGTCAAGGAATTTATTAGAATCCTGGCACTAGAGGATAAACCAACAGGTAGTGGGAGTGTGTGATCCTTGTCTGACCATCCTGAGACGTGTGTGTGTGTGTGTTGATGGTACTAGTGGATAGTGCTATTTCAACAAATTTAATTTGGAAAATACAACGGTGAATAATGTGTATGCATGTATTCTAGCAACAACATGGTAAAGGAACAGGACCACAAGCTGAGAAATTTCTACTTGTGCAAGTAGTAGTTGAAATCTGTCCCGGAAGACACAATGTTAGCAAGTTAGAAAAGGAGTGCTGTATCCTGCAACATTCCTCTGTCAAAGGCTGGCTTAATTTTATTAAGCGTAACCTACCAAAACTTATCCTGCAGCATTCCTTTGTCAAGGCTAGGATAATTTTATTAAGCACAAGCTACCCCAGCGTGTACTGATGGTTGAGTTTTTTTTTTTTCACAGAATCTGCTTTCTAGTTGGTACCTTCTCCTACCACAACTGATAGTAAAATCTGCATTTCCATGTTTCACTGAGGTAGTAACAGCTGCCTGGATGGCATAAAATGTCCACTGTTATGTCAGCAGTAGTTGCAGTTACTGATACAGCAGTTGTTTTAGAAGAATTAGTCCACTGTTAAGGAAGATTAATATGCGTCATTATAATCATAAGTTTGTAGCAGTATAAATTTATATAGTTTGTTTCCATGATATATTTAGCTATGGCTAAGTGTAAATATGTTTGCCATCTGTTGTTAATTTACTAATATTTTAGGTTTTAGTGATTTGACCAGCACTGAAGCTGTGGATAAACAACACTGTTTCCAAATGTTCTGTCTGTCACTCAAAGTTTCTATCTACATAAGAGGAGTAGGTGCTTCACCTAAAACACTTTTCTGTGAATTGCTAGGTACTCTTCTGAAGTTACCTTCCTTTGATTTGTGGCACTCAGGCAGGAAGTCTCTGGTTTATAGCTGATTAATATTATAATCGTTTTTTAGTGGTAGATTAATTATGAGCATTGCATAATAAAATGTGAGATGACAACATTAAGCTTGTGAATTCTATTTTAGTAAGGAATACTAGAAATACGGTTGAGCAGCAGCTCTGTGTAGCACAAAAAATGGGCTGTTAAGTCAGCATGCATTACTTGTACTGCACCAGCTGCTACAGGCATCCCTGATCTTGTTTCATGATCTGGAGTAAAAATGTCGCAGAATAATTCTCAGAAACAGGTGAGAGCATTGTAGTTTAAGGTAACAGCTGGGAGACCTACTGAAAATGATATCTGGGCATCTTAATAAATTATGCAGCTTCAAGCAGGAATATTGAAGTGTTCAAACAGAGGCTCAGATGAAACTTTATATAAGGACCTTATTGAAATGCATGTTGAATTTACTGAACTAAAGCAAATCTGCTTTTGGATTCTGTCTTCTGAGAGAAGAAATTAAAGCAAACTTTAATGGAAGAGAGCAGCATGCTTTCATGCATTTGTATACCAGTAATCATCAAACTGTTGGACTTCCACAGCAGATCGTATCAGTTGTAGTAATCCTCCTGAGAAGGCCTTTCAGGTAAAGTGTCTTTGAGCCATGTTCTTTCAGTATCTGCAGTTACCACCAGTCATATATCTGTCAATCTCTTAGAGCAAGAAATCTGGACAAAGCCATAGATAATGGGGGGACAAAGGCCCCAGTAATATGGACACTTTTTAAATACTGCCTTACAAACTTAGAAAGTTGATACAATAACGGGTTTTGCATTTGCATGAATTTTCTGAAAGTATGAAGTCTGAAACTCAAATGTCTGATTATTTTTTTTACTTCAAACCGCAATCATTTGCCAAAAAACACATATATTGAGCAAAAATCTGTACAATTGAGAGGTATGCCACTATTATACAAGGCAATGTCACAAAAAGTATTTGCCTGCAACATTTATAAAGCAAAGCCAAATGTAATAACTATGCAAATATTTTGCATATTCAGTGTGTACGTTGGTTTCATTTTCCAGGTTCTCATTTTTTGTGAGATGTGTATTTTTGTTCATGCTAACCATGTTTTACTCTTGAAGCACCCATTGCCAATCTCAGAAACACAGCTGTTTATATTGTGACTTAGACTGCTTTGTTTGTTGCAGGGACTCTTGAAACATACTTTGACATATCACCTGTAATTTAGTTTGCTGTAGCGGATTAACATTTGGTGTGCTTTTATCAGTCTTGTGGCAAAGTTCAGAGTTGTATACTTTAGGCAGATCAGTTGCAGAAAGACTGAGAATATCTGACACTTTGTTAGTGACTAAAGTGTATGTGCTAAGTTATACTTAATTATTGTTGAGCATTCTAAGATTAGCATCTCTGGGCAAGAACCTGGAAGAACTGAGCTGTGGCAGTAATTACTAAACATTTAATAAAAATGATAGCAAGTGATTAGGTCTGTTGTATCAGGGGCAAGTCCATTGAGCCGGACAACTTATCATAATTGTTCTATTAAAAGTGGTATAGTTAAGGAGTTTTGGGCATGGGATCAATGCCCCCCCTCCACCATGGGGGAGGCAGCCCCTTTTCCTTATATATACTTCAGGATCATACTCAGGATCATACCGTTTTGGAGAAAGTGAATCCTAGCCTTAACAAGACATGGGGATAGCATTTTGGAATTATTGTTCTGTGTAGTCTGTTTGGCAGGAGATGTACTGACCTATTTATTTTTTACACGTGTTATATTTTGTTAGTAAGGTTGGGCACTGCCAGTTTTCAGTTTGGTTTGTTAATAAGGTTGGGCACTGCCAGTTTTCAGTAGGAGCCAAGGGGGAAAAAAACACTGTTATACCATGACCCCCCATTAATATTCCAAAACGTGCACGCTGATTGGCCAGCGTGCACATTGTAAATAGACTTATACTAATGGAAAAAGGTCCGGTCGCCCGGACTTTTTCCATTAGTATAAGTCTCTTTTAAAACACTGTCTCACTATGTTAAAAGAGTTTAACATAGCGACACAGGTTTAAAAAAAGCAACGGAGATCTCCGTTGCTTTTTTAAAGCTGTCTCGCTGTGTTAAACTCCTTTTACATAGCGACACAGTGTGTAAAAAGCAACGGAGATCTTGCTTTCTCCGTTGCTTTTTTTTTTTAACCTGCCTCCGTATGTTAAATGGGTTTAACATAGCGAGACAGCTTTAAAATAATCAACGGACATCTCCGGGTAATCTCCAAGTGTAGTACCTCACAGGATGTGCAGTAAGTAGCAAATCCCGCTCCGAACACGCCTCCAGCCCAAGCCCGCATGAATATTTATTTTGCTCCTGCCATACCGTTACTTTAGTCAAGCAGAGAAAAACTAACATTTTGTTGTCATTGCCAAGTAACTCTTATGTTAACGCTTTCAAAACAAAAGAAGTAAAACTGCTTTACTTAAATATAACATAGGCGATATGAGAGGAGACAAGGATACTGAAACGCTAGTGAAAACCATTAACAATTCTTCCATAAATATATATACACACACACCTACACGGCAGCCAGCCAAACAACTGGTCATATTATCCAACTTACGGTTCCCCCAATGCCAGTTCAGTAACAAACGTGTACACATTTCAGTCTACTAACTCTATAATTACAACTCAACAATCTGTAAATAAAATTATTTAATGCACAACGGCTTTCTCCAACCATAATTTTCAATAACTAAAGAACGCAGTAGTACTGTGAAACTATTCTCTACAAGTATTTCGGAATATACCACACTCTGGCCAGCTTTAATGTGTTATGTACAATCTTCCCAGCTTCAATTAGTGTTGTCCATTGTAACAATGTGCAGTCCCACAAAGTACCCATAATGTTATATACGATTGTGTTGTACTGCACAAGTTAAGAGTTCTTTAGGGGAGTCCCCTTTTCTCCACTGCGATGCAACCCTGGAGCCCATCATGTGGGGGAGCAAGGGGGCTTGGTCTCCTATAGTGCGTTTTTAATATTTTCAACTCAGTTTCGATATTCATTTTTCGAAAACCATCAAGTCAAAGAAGTGCGCACTGACTTCTCATAGGTAAGCCTATTACCTGAGAAATCATTCAGTACAATGCCTCAAGAATAAAAGCAATGATGTTGCCAGATATGCATTTTACAATTGTGGCATACGACAGTCACTTAACCACCTTCACCGTATTCCAATATTTCTTAGCATATCACTTGTTAGCGTTCCACGTGTATGGAGCCATATTAGTAAAACGCTACTTCCATACAGCATTTATTAAATAAAAGGGACCGCTTTGTGAGGGACAGTCCCTGTTTGGGCAGTAGTGTCCTGACAAAAAATTGTAAAAATGGCAAATGCCCTGAGATTTTATGACAAAATTATTTCCTAGTAGAATCTGATGTTTGTACCAAAAATGAACTCATATTAAGCGCTATTCTTACTCAGCACTTTCAATGTATTTGTTGTTGTGTTGTATCGTTCGGCTTTTCCCGGTTAGGAGTAAGTAATCACAAGGTAAAGTAATGTAACAGTGTAGTACCTCGCAGGATGCTTTTTGTTTTTGTAACATATGTCAATCAGATGTACGATGACCTGCCAGTCACTGTGGACACTCCCTAACCTGCGCAGAACCGCCCGCGAGGTACTACACTTGGAGATTACCCATCTCCGTTGCTTATTTTAAAGCTGTCTCGCTATGTTAAACCCATTTAACATAGCGAAACAGTAAAAAGCAACGGAGATCTTGCTTTCTCCGTTGCTTTTGGCCACAGCTCTGATGTACTGCGTAGGCATGTGCAGTACATCAGAACTGCCGCGGATACCAGACAGCTGCGGAAGGGCAGCAAAGAGGCATTATACAATGCCATTATTTAAGAAAAGTAATTATTTCTTTTCTTAAATAATGTCATAGTATAATAGCAATAACCCACTTCTGGGTGTGGGTAATGCGAGATTTACCCACGGTTGTCTTTGTTTGGTCCCGAGGGTGACAACACCAACCATGGGTAAATCCGGCATTACCCACACCCAGGCGTGGGTTATTGCTATAATATGCTAATACAACTGTGTAAATGGTGAGTATATAATGTGAACTGGATTATAGAAGTATTCTCACTGTCTGGCAGCATAGGCATTGTCTATACCTGCATAAATATGTGGAAAGTATACCTAAAGGTATAGAAAAGTTATTGCACTGTGTATTTGGTATATTAATAAGCAAAATCCTATAGATAGATGGAAGAATGATTTGCCTCCTTTTTTTATTCTGTGTTTCTATTGAGGCTTAAACTTGTACTGTCCTTGACAGTACATTAGACATACGTTGTGCAGTCTGAGGACTGCCTGTCTGAGGTTGGAGATGTATAGTCACAGTATACTTAAGAACTATAGTGAAGATCTTTCTGCTCTCTTCCATGGCTGAGATAAACTTAGGTCAGGAATCCAAATGGAGGTTTTCAGGATCAATGAAGGGATTCGGTCTACTACTGAACAGATAATTTGGGCTGATTAAGATCTGACTAACAGGTGAGACAAATGAGAATCATTAGGACTCTGCAACATTCAGCAGCGTTAGAAGGGACTTGCCAGACACCGCATACTACAAAGCACTTTTCTCGCCTGCAGTTTCTTCTTGTGTGTAGCTTTAGTGTACAATGATTGCAGTACAGCTTTTAAGTACTTACTGCTGTTTGAAAGCTGATTAAATGTAGTTTTTAATATAGGCATGTATATTAACAGCATTATTTTTAGTAGCAGTAGGGTTACAGGACAATCTTCTCTTGCAAAATGCACTAAATTTTAGGAAGTACTGTTTTACTTATTCTGTGCTGAGGTTGACCATTAAAATGTTGACAGTTATGGAAGTTGTTTGTGTTTACACTGAGGCAGTGCTGGGAAAACCTTTCATCAGTGTCTGTAGGTGTTCCAGTTCAGGAAAGACCTTTGCACTGTTGAAGTGTGCACTGCATTTGAACAGCACGTGTAAATGATATTAGTGGATCTCCGTCGCTTGATTCACTACCATAACCTGGCATCAATTGCACAGGAGGGCTTTAAGGAACATGTAACTTAAAACAGTTTTCACTTGACTGGATTGATTTGTGCACTTTTGCAGGTCTGTGAGAGAGTGAAAACACCTGCTGCTCCTTTAATATTAATTACATCTTCTCTTTATTGCATATACATTATTGATGTACTTTTATCATGAACTTCCCCTAAGAAGAAAACATATTTTTTCTTGTTTTGTGGTGCCTATACATCCTCTTTGTGATGACTTTATTCATACTTAAACATGGACTTTGGTGGATAAGACCTACATGGCTCTTCTGGTACGAGTATTTCTTAGCCATTTCTGTGAACAGAATTACAGACAATCTTCCAATCCCTCCATATTATCATGTTTGTCTCATGGCTTTGATTCTGTAAGACCAGAATGCTGAAGGTTCTTTTTCCATGCCAGAGAGAGAAGATAATATTAACACTGGAGTGCAACATGGTGGGGGGGACTGTTCTGAGGTGCTGTTGTTCAGATGAGTTATTGAATAATATTTTATTTAATTGATTCTGTAAAATATTTCTAAAAGTATATGCTGGAAGGGCAAAATAAAGAAACATTACACAGGTATGGTGTTCATTGTCAAAGCCTTTACTGCAACGTTCAGTTTATGAACTGAGCACAATGACTAACACCCACTGTAGATTACTGTATATTGCATCTTTTATTAAAAGCTACAATACACTTGTATATATACAAATGTATGATATAATATCAAAGACAGAAACATACTAAGACACCTAATAAGGACTGCACATTGCAAAAAAAAGCAGCATGTAGTCAGCCAGCTCTTCTCACTACTTTTTTTTTTATTTAGTAAGCACTTTTATTCTCACTTCTGCATTAACTTCATCAGGACTAATGACAGTTGTGAAAAGACATGCCTTGTGTAATCAATGTAACAGTCACATTAAAAGACAGCCAGTCATTTTTAGTAAAAGTTGTGCCGATGAATAACTTTTACAATAGTAATAAATATTCTCACTCCGTTTGCTCATGAGACAATATTGCTGTATGAGATGTGACTGTAGAAGTTTGAGTTTCTCTCTCTCTTTTTTTTTTTTTTTTTTTTCCTGGCTTGACTGCCATAAATTTATGGAGTCTTGGGGAATTTGTCTGCTGACATTTCTGCCTGCTAGTTAATTACTTTTCTGAGTAATAGAACCTCAGTGACCCCCTCTCTTTGTCACTCAAGTGAACCTGTTCCTAGACATGTAAAGCTTACAGTTTTGTAAGTTAAACTTACCATAACTGTAGATGCTCAAATGATCACTGCTGCAGTAACCTCAGCTGTATGGGTTATAGCCTGCCAAGAATATAACAGCTGACCAGCCCCCAAATGCTTCAGGGCACTTCCATGCACCCAAACTGTCAAGCAACTTGAGATGAGCTGACTAAAATGTGAAGCCTTTCAGAGCTTTCCTGCCAGCAGAGAGACTGCTGAGGTAGGTTGACCCCTGAAAGGACAATGCTAGGAACAACGAAAAAGAAATGTCTACACCCTGGCATAAAAAAAAAAACAATCACTAAAAATCAAGGGGATGGAAAAATGGAATGGCTTACTGCAGCAGTGATCATTCAAACATCTGTTATGGTAAGTTCAGTTTACACAACTGTATTATGTTCTTCATAGTGATCACTGCTGCAGTAGCCTTAGCTTTATGGGTGAATTACCATACCTATATTTGGGAGGTGGAAAGGGAAGGGGTCCTACCAAAGCTTGATCTAGTCTTAGAAAAGGAATCAAGCTTCTAGTGCTTTTGTAAAAGTATGTACAGAGGATCAGGCATCAGGTTCTAGAATCCAACCTTTCCAAAAAGCCATAGATGAAGGCAAGGTCCTGGTAGAGTGTGCCTTCACCCTGCATAGAATAGATTTTTTAAAGTGAGTATAACAAAAGGTAATAACCTTAGACAAAGATTTGGAAATATATGTTTTGGCATAGGTTGCCCCTTCTTACATTCACAAGAAATGAGCAATTGATCCGAAGATCTGCAAGATTTACTTCTGTCAAGATAGTACCAGAGTTTTCTGTGGGCATCCAAGATATGGAGGATCCTTTCTCCCTTATTTTTAGGTTCACTAAGATGATAGTTTAGCTTAATGTAAACTCTGATGCCACTTTAGGCGTAAAAGAGGTAGCCATTCTAGTTCTCAAAGAAACCTAGTCCATATAGAAAAATGAGATAGAGTTGATTCACCATAAGAGTTTGCAACTCTGATATCCTTTTTGCAGAAGTCAGAGCAATCAATAAAACTTAGAATCCCAGTTTGTGCAAGTTCAAACAGAGCAAATGTTAGTTCTGTAACACAAAATTAAAATCCCAAGGCAGGTGTCACTGGTTTTCTGTGGGGCCTCTTATTTAAAACCCCCTTTTAAGAACATTTGGACATAAGACTGCATTGGAAGAGGAAGATCTATGGGTGACATTCTGAAACAGCCAGTAAATGTACCTTACTAGAGGAATAACAAAAAAATGTAATATAGTAACTCACACATGTATTGTAAAACCAGAGAACGACTAGTCCTGAATGGGTGCTGGTTATGTTGTTGGCAGCAACTTGGAAACCTTTTACATTTGCTAATATATGATTTTCTAGTAGCAGGCTTTCTTGCCTCCATTAATACCTGCTGCAGGTCCTCAGAAAACAGATGCCTAAAAGGAATTAAGATCCTATTATCCAGGCAGTTAATTGAAGATGATTGATGTTGGGGTGTATCAAACACCCCTGGTCTTGTGTGAGTAGATCCAGTCTTTGAGGATGCTTGTGGTAATTGCCCCTGGTCATTTCCAAAAGAATGAAGATTTATGGTTGCCTGGCCCAGAAGGAGTTGCCCCATTGATCTTGAGGGATTCCTTCTGAATCTTTAGAATTACCCTAAATAGTAGTGAAAGGGTGGAAAGGCATACAGGAACATCCCTGTTCAAAGAAAAGACATCTGTCTTCCAGGCATTCTTTCAAGGAGTTCTGGAACATAATTTTGCCAGTCAATTGATCAGAGAAGCGGCAAAAAGGTCTACTTAAAGAATTTCCCACAGATGAATCAAAATTTGGAAGACGTCTTGAACTTGTTTCCATTTGTAAGGGTCTGCCCTGGTCCTGCTCAGGATGTCTCTCACACAGTTTTGCTGTGACAGAATGCAGGATGTCTGCACAGTGAGGTTGTGCTGTAAAGCTATATCCCAGGCTAACATGACTAGTCTGCAGAGGGGAGGTACGACCTGGTTCCCCCTTGCTTGTTTCAGTACCATATGACTGTTATTGTCTGTAACCACTTGGAGGTGCCAGGGACCAAAGATGGTTCAGGGAGTTAAGTGCCTTCATCAAGCAAGCATCTCCTTGATATTTATGTGCTTTCATCTGCCGTTGGTGTCCCACACCTCATGTGGCTTTCATTCCTTCAGAAAATGTTTCTGCAGCAAAGTCTGAAGTGTGTGTGTGTGGTGAATTGACTGCTTTGGAACAGGGAGGGAGAAGGCGAGACCTGCATTTAAGGATGTTTGTTGTCTCCACCAAAAGATGTCTCTCTTCTGACAAACCTCAGTACTGGGATCTGAAAAGATAAAGGGTGTTGATGCTGGGACCGACGATATTTCGGATACCACTGTAGCTTTGTCAGGTGGAGTTTTGCCAGGGGTATCATGAGAATAACAGATGTCATGAGACCCAAAATCCTGAGTTATTTCCTCTTCGTGACCAAAGTCTGAGTGAAAATCCTTGGACATAGATGTAGATAAAGATTTATTTTTTTCCTGTGGAAGAAAAGCTGTTTGAACTGAAGTGTCCAGTTGACATCCCAGCAACACAATCCTGTGTTAGGAAGCCAACGCAGACTTTTGAATGCTCTCTTAGAATCCCAGTTTGTGCAAGAGAGTTCTTACGCAAGAGAGAGAGAGATTCTGGACACCTTGAAATAGATTCCCTCTAAATATGGAAGCCGAGGGCAGGCTTCCTATTCATGTAAAGCAGAGCCCTTCCCTGACCCTCTTCAAATGCAGTTGGGACCAATGAATGGGAATCATAAATTCACTCCTGAGGTGGCACCCATGTCCCTTATAGACAGAGGCAGTCTGTAAAATACTCAAAGGCATAGTTACAAACCTAGGCCATCCTGTAGTCGTTGGGAATTGAAAATCTGGTAAAATTTGAGTAGGCTTGTAAGCCATTAGTTTAATAATCTCTTATGAACCTATGGAAAAATATGGAAACTCTGTAGCAAACAGCTATAATTGGAGCTAGACACTTTGGGCATTTCACTGTACCAAGACTGTTCGCAAAGGGTAAGGCAGAGGATGGATAATGTGATCCAGGCACACAAAAACCTTAAATGTCTGAAGTCTGGATGATTAGGGATGTGATGAGCATCTGTCTGCAGCGGATTGCTGTGAATCTATATCATAACGATGAAATGTCAAAAGAGCGAATGCTCTTACATCGACCCAAAATAATTGCAACTGCAAAACCTCGAACGGCCACAACAGTGAATTATTATTTATTTATTTTTTTCTTTTCCCCCCAGCGAAAAAAATTACTGGCCCATTGTCTGGGCTTTGCCATTTCCTCCACTGTAGTGCAATCTCAGAGTTGGTATATTTAAGTGGGGGGGGGGGGGGGTTATTGTGTTTAGATTTGTTTTTTTGTTTTTTTTTTGTTGGCCCAGCAATTTTTTTCACTGGGAAAAAGTCGCTGTTGTGGCCATTAGAGGTTTTGCGGCTTCGATTATTTCGGGTGGATATAAGAGCATTCGCTCTTTTGACATTTTATTGTTATGGTATAGACCCGTCTGCTGCTACCAAGAAACTTGAAAGAGAGGAAGAAGTAATAACAGGTTGTGAAGTGACCATATTTTGAATTTGGGCACCATCACCAATAGGATTTTCTTTGTTTAGCACTAGAAACATCCTTGAATAAAAACCCTTTCCCTCCTGGGTAAGAGAAACTGGTTGTATCCCTGCCTGGGACAGCATGTGATGAAGAACAGGAGGAAACAAGAGTCTGATTTGCAGGATGAGGAATGAACCCCTTAGAAAGGTGGAATTTCCTCCCACTGCCATCTGTAACCTTGACAAATGATTTTCAGAACTCATTTGTCTGAAACAATCTGTTGCCAAGGAGAGAAATGGAGGTTTAGACTTTCTGGAAGAGAAATGGGGTCAGGATGGGAGGGGATCACCAGGTCTCTTCGGACATGTTGTAATGTCTTCGGGTTTTAGAAGGTTTGAGACTTCTTGGAACCCCTTTGCTATTTCGTCTTAAACATCTGTTTATCTGAATTTTGTTGAGGCTGTTTGTTCTGTTTTTTGGCAAAATTTGATGAGGTGAAAGAAACTCCCTTGGACAATTTGGAAAAGGAGGGCTGAAAAATCTTGGATCAGCTTGCCCCTTTCGTCATACTTAGAAGGGCCAAACCACTAAATCTCTATGCAAGGGAGAATTTAAACTCTCATTTTTACATCATCTGGGAGGTTGAAAGCAAACCTTAATGCAGCAAAGCAAACCTTAATACAGTACAAGTGGCTTTAGCCCTTGAAGTATCAACAGAGTCATGTACACACACTGCAAACAATGTGTAGTGGCCTATGCAGTAAATGAAGCTAAGTTATTTAAAGCAAATTTTTCTTCACAAGAAAAAACTGGAGATAAACATTCCTCATACTTTCAGTTTGTCAAAACAGACTGTAACATATGAGCCTGACATTTCAAAATTCTGAAAATGAAAGTTGCAGACGAATATACTTTTTCCATACTTAAGCATTTCCCATCCTTATTAGAAAGAGTAAGATTGGAATTAACAAAGTGCTTAGCAGCAGAGTCGTCAGCTAAAGCTGTAGCTGCTGGGTCATGTTTGGGAACAGTGTACAGAAATGACTGCGGAACCAATATGCCTATTTTAGGGATAGATGGTTGACTATCAGGAAAACTGAAAGAAGTAAGATGCACATCTTCTAAAGCAGATAGAACAGGCGGAAAGGGTGTAGGTCCTGGAAGAATCTTTCTGTAATAACTGGTAGTATTTTCTGAGGGACTGAGAAACCTCATTGTTCTCCCACTGAAAATACGGGGACATTTTAGCAATAATTTCTGAGAAAGAGAAACCTGTACAGGGAGAGTCAGAAATTGAGCTCTTCTCTGTGTCTGAATCAGAAATCTAAAGATAAATCCCTGAATCTGAATCTTGAATCTCTTCAGGAGGCTCTACATTACAAGAAGGTTCAATAGCATGAATTAAATCCTGACCTAGTTCCAGTAAAGTACTCCTGTCTAAAGAAATTTGAGATGGGGTAGATGCATGCTTTTTTTTTTTGACAGGAATAATGAGGCCAGCTGTGTTACTAATGGCAGCAGCTGCTTCCCCAGGGATGGGCATAGTGTTCTGACACAACAGGGAAAGCTGTTGCCACTTTCAGCACCGATGAGTGGCCTGCCCTTGCCCAGTAAAGGAACCCCAACAGCCACAGAGGACGTAACTAGCTGCTGGTTCATAGTGGCTGTAGGCATACCTCTCAAACTCTTAGTGCAAGAAATTTGGACAAAGCCCAACAAAATGATGGGGCAAAGGCCCAAAAATAGGGACATATTTTAAATATTGCTCTTATAAACTTAGAAAGTTGCTAGACTAATAGGGTTTGTTTAAACATACATTTTCTGAAGGATTTGAAGTCTGAAACTCAAATGTATGTCATTATTTAGTGGCTTCAATCCTCAGATCCATCCCAGTGATTTGCTAGAAAACCACAAGTTTTATGAGGAAAAAGCCAAAAATATGAGCCAAAAAGTCTGGACATTCTGTAAAGATTTGTACAGTTGAGAGGTATGGGGTGCTACACCAGAGGTATAAAAAAAAAAAAAAAAAAAAAAAAAAAAAAAAAAGAGTGATCAAGGGTGACTCAGCTGTAGTCATTTGTTGTACCTACCTGCAGCCGAGGCAAATTGCTGTTCTGTGGTGGCAAATGCTGTTTAACTTTTTCTCTCAATCAATCGGGGGCAAATCTCAGCAGAATCGGGGACAAATCCAGAAGTAATCAGGGACACTTTTAAAATATTAGTACTATTAACCTGAGAATTAACCTGAGACACTGTCAGAACAAGAAAATGTAAATTAATATTCATTTTTGAAGTAAAAGAAGGGTGTAACTTTAATTATTGTCATGATTAAGTATAATTGACCACCTTTTCTTCAAAGGCTACTGATTTTAGGAGGGATTAGGAGGGACAGGGATAAAATTCAAAATCAGGGATGTTCCTGAACAATCTGGGACAGTTAAGAGATATGCCTGTTGTGTGTGAGGTTCCAGTTGCCCATTCCATAGTCTTTGATGTCACTGCTTCCTCAGAGGTTCTGGATGGTATCTTTGAATATGAGTGTGCCCACTGTTGCATCATTTTGTGGCAAGTTCACAGGGAATTTCTGCTTTTTGATTTAGAGGAGCTACATTACCAATGAATAGTATTTCACCTGAATCCTAACCAAAACTATGGTGGTAACGGTATGAATGATTTAGCAGAAAGGCATTCTGGGTTTTCTCATACCTAAGTAACTAGTTGAGGGGGGGCTGTGTCTCAGAATAGTTGTCGGTGGCCCTGTCATGGGCTGTTCCATATTTACAATAACTGGGGCATTTGTTTTGCCTTATTTACAATAACTGGGAGTAATCATTATCATATGAGAGGAAACCTCCTTGATCTACGTCGAGAACATTTCATTCAGTTAAAGCTGTTCTTGATGTACTTAATTTCCAAACCTTCCTTTTTTCATGGGTAGGGTGGGAGTTCAGAGATCTAGTCTTTTTGATGGTGATATGGAGATATGTAATTGCCATTGCACTACTGTGGCTGCTGGGGTCAGTAATGGGTATGGTACTCATTGCATCTTTTATTCTCTTCCATTTGGGAGTACTACCATGTACAGTACATTGCCAGTTTATGTAGAGCTGTTATTCCCATTCATATCTGCTCCAGATATCCAATCTTTGCTTCCAAGCCACAATCAAAGCCAGAGGTGGGCTTCTCCTTTAAGGAACATCACTGACTGCACAAGACTTTCCTTGGTAGCTAAATTCCAGTGGATGTGAGACACCTTTGAGAAACACTTTCAGGTTGGTCTTAAATCGTTGTAGGTGGTGCTTTTAGCTATGCAGGTCTTGGAGTTTTTGTGAATCTGAAGACTGTCCTGGGGAGGCTGGTTGGACCGCCAAACATTTATATGGTACCAACTCACGGATGGAGGAAATTTTCTTTAAAAAAAACAGGGATTTGCCACATTTCTGCATCTTATTAAATTAATTATTTTCATTATGTGTTAATTGGTTTTATTAGAACATTCTTCAAAACATTTTTTCTTGCATTGTATTATCTCTGTGAATACTTAGAACAGTGGTACTTGAATATATTAATAAATCATTTGTGGTAAATAACAGGATGTGGTTTGCTTTGCATTCCTTAGAGCCAACATTTACTTGCAATGCTGAGATGATTAGTGCTTAACCAGTCCATTCACTTCTGTGTACCTTCCAGGAGTACTGTCTGGAGACGGGATTATCCTCCATAACCTGCATCCTCACTACCAGTTATGGTTTCATTTCAAGAGGGTGCATGACATAAGGAATGCTGATGAGCTGTTTGTGTTTAGGTTGTAGTTGCAAGCAAGTCGGTCTCCAACTGAATTCACAGATGCGTTTTCTGTCATCAGTGAGGACACCATCCACTTCCTAATCCTGTTAAGTGCTGTTCCTGAGGGGTGCATCTACTTCAGATGCTTATTGTAGCCATCTGACTGTACTGTATTATGAAGAAATATTGAGAAACCTTGTATATTGTTGTGACACACTTTATTAACTTAGTCATTTACTTGTATGTAGTCACGACTTGCATAGCTGCATGATTTCCTTTTGTACGTTAGAAATGTAATTATATTCTTATGAGGGTCAGATGGCATTTCTAAATCTGTAGGTTGAGATGGGCTACTGTCTATAAAATACAAAGAAATTTCATATGTAGTAAACTTCAGAAAGTGAGATACTGGTAAGGAATGGCTTCCTACTGTCTCAGTGTTTCTGCTGTGGCATTGACTTGATTATCTCAGATTGAAGGATAATACAGTTTGTTGTAGTGCCTTCCTACTACTACTATCACTGCTACTGCTACTACTACTCTACTATTAATGCTAATAATACTACTACTATTGCTGCACTTACTGCCACTAGCAGGACTACTAGTATTGCTCCTGCTACTACGACACTGTAGACTTTCACTGTCATCTTGTGTGTGTGTTTGGATTCACCACTGAGTGTCTGCATTCATTGTGGCTGTCATTTAGTCTGTTACTTCTTTAAGAGATGTATTAACCACCACCTCTTCAACGCAGAATAAAACAGGACCATTCTCTTCAGTTATTACTTTTGAGATCTACTTGAGATCACCGCGTTGTGTATCCGAAGATACACTGCTTCTTACTCATAAAAGGTGCTGTCTTTTGCACATGCATCGTAGTGAAATTTCTGTAAATTGTATGAAGAGACACATTTTCATCAACATTAGAACTAAATCATTTAGGTGATGGGCAGCTCAGCATCAAGGACTTTTCGAGGTTACTAGTTCCTTTGTTTATCAATAATGTTCCTTTGCCATGTGTCAAGCTACAGCATCTGCAGTATGGCCTCAACTTTAAACAAAATGTCATTATTCTGTATGTGTCAAGAGTATTTAAAATTTGATTGTTCTTACTTATTTCCTTGCCAGTTATCTTTTTTGATTTCATAGTTCTTAATTGCACATTGTAGGTCTTGGTGTTTTTTTGTTTTTTATTTATTTATTTTTTAACCTTGCCATTCCGGGTGTATTAAACTAGGTGCTGTTACTGTTGGCCTGTTGTCTGTTGAAGGATTTTATATTTGGCATTAATGTTTTTGAATTACTTACATTTTGGGAGATTGTTAAAAATAAAGTAAAGCTTAAAAAAACTGCTGATGTGGACACAGAAACCAACTGCAAGATAAATTGTTTTTTACTGTTGTAAGACAAAAGCATTTTAGTACTACTTGTGATATTTGTAAATTGTTTACTCCTATGACCACTGGTGGTAGAAAAGAGTAAATTAAAATTATTTATAATGGAATAGGGCTATGTATCCATCCTGATGGAGCTTTTTAATGCCCTTATTAAATTATAACTTAAGATACTGGCAAACATGCATTAAAATGCTTTATTGTAAAAGAAAACTATTCATTTTAACATGTTTTCAGTTGCATGCATTATACATCACATATGTTCTTTTTTTATAACTATCATCAGTCCAGCATTCAATAAATTGCTCAGTTCCTCCATCCTCAACCCCCTTTTCTCATTTTGCACATGGAGTCTCACTTCCTACTCCCTTAAACCTCTCTCCTCTACTTGAACGGTATTTTGCATGTATTGCTCCCACAGTTTCCATTTATTTTTGAAAAAATTGTGCTTTCCCTTTTCTAAAGATCCCACTTCCAGTTCTTTTACCTCTGTAACAATATTCAATAGTTCAAACAGAGTTTGTTTAGGCTTTGATTTCTAATTTCTAGGAATTACTTTTTTGGCAGCTTACAGAATTAAACTTTCCATGGCTTTAACTATGTCTAGCCAATTCAGATCCTGTGTTCCTGTTCAAAAGATTCATTTCCTTAGTCACACCCATTTGCTCACCCAGTATTCCTGACAGTGTACTCTAGGGAATTTTTAAAGTTTGCCAGCTCATTACACTCCCAACATATTGCGTCCAATTTACCTCTCTCTTCCCTATCGCATTTCCCATCTATTTGAGGAAATATTCTTTGAAGTTTGCTTGGGGTATAAAAATACCTATGCAAACACTTCTAAACAAAACTCCTAAACCACTTTGTTGCATACCTAGGAGCCGTACAATACAGCATGTCCTCCCAGTGTCCCCTTGTAAATTGCTTATCCAGTCTCTCCCTTCCCAATCTTTTCAAACCTCCTGTGATTGATTTTTATAGTTATCAAGCAACATGTTATATGCCATAATTATTGTCCCTGTTTAACAGCAGCTTCCATTCTATGTTCATCTAAATACTCTACTAGAGCAGGTCTTTCACTAAGTATTCCCCTTTGTTATACTCTGACATCAATCCATGGTAAGGAAGGCAGACTTTATCTTGCAGTCCATATGTTTTCTCGGCCTTATCCTGTTATTTTACCTTTCTGTTTCTAGTTATTTGCCCCCAGTACATTGCTTCCTTTTCCAGTTTTCTCCAGTAAATTCCACTCCATGTTACCTATTCTCTTGCAGTCAAACCTATCAGCAGAATCTCCTTTCTTATGTTGGCTTAGGTCTTAAAATACTTTCTGCTACTTTATAAATGTAATAGATTGTATGGTTGTTATTATTCTCCTTAAGGATCTGCATCCAAAATCCCACTCTCGCCTTATTTCTTGAATTTCTCCCTGCCTCCTCATCATACCTTTCCATTTTGAATTATAACATTTGCTTGTGTTATGTATATGAGCCTTAACTGTGTAGCTCTAAAATATCCCTTCAAATCAGGTAATCCTAAGCCACCTTGTTCTATTGGAAGGATCAACTTATTCCATTTAACCCTTGTCCTGTTCCCCTCCCAGATAAATTTCTTCAGCTCTTTATTATTGTCAGAAATCTTCTCCTCTGTTTTTTTAAACACTTTTACTGAATTATTTGTGACACAGGCAAATTTTACATTTTATGCAAAAGTAATCGAACTGCATTAAATTAATATTAACAAACGTTATACTTCAAATATATTGCTATATATCATATGATCTAAGCAATATTACATAAATTCAATTCCTGCCCCCCTTTTTAAACAAGAAACATCTTTTATTAAACCATCACTTACAACATTGGCAATCATTCTTTTATATAAATGAAAACGAACCACACCGACACAGTCCTAGTTGCAAGCATTTTACATCATGAAC
The DNA here is from genome assembly GCF_019279795.1 of Protopterus annectens. NCBI lineage: Eukaryota > Metazoa > Chordata > Ceratodontiformes > Protopteridae > Protopterus > Protopterus annectens. Next base: position 777,848,753 of record NC_056725.1, on the reverse strand, counting down.
CATACTGACACACTCCCAGTTGCAAACATTATACATCACTTATAATCTACCCAATCATTTTCAATCAAACATTACATAGTTCATTTAAGTTTGGCCTTCTTTTAAACCTCATTCCCCTCTATGTATTGTTCCCACAGTTCCCATTTTTCCTATGTAGTTTGCTCCTAGCCTTTTTTTAAAGATCTCGGTTCCAGTTTTATCTAGGTTACTATATTCCCTTATTCAAGTATAGTTGGTTTAGATTTTGATGACCATTTTATAGTAGTTGCTTTTTTTTGGCAGCCACCATAATTAGACGTAGCCAAGGCCTTACCATGACTAGGCAATTTTTCTTTATCAGATTATCTCCTTGGAGACATGAGGGTTAGATACAGAACTGCTACTAAGCATACATTTATTTGCTAGAAAAAAAGCCTCTTAATATTCAGTGTTCTTCTTGATTTACTTTCTTTCTGTTAAAACATATTACTAAATCAGTCTAAGGTCCTTAATCTAGTCTTTCCCCCATGAGAAAAAGCACATTCATTTTTCTTTTGTCATGTTGTTTTGACCAGGGTTTTTTTTTTTTTTTTTTTTTTTTTTTTTTACATTACAGTGCCTACACTTCTTAAAACTGAACAAGAAGAAAGAGATGAGTGTTGCTGTTCGTTTTTCTTTCTCCCTTATTTATAAGCACCATTGCACTTAAAAATAACTGAGAAAATATTGCATCTGATGTTATTAATCTTCATTCATTCCTTACTGATGGGTTTTGGTTCCGTCCTCGCGCCAGCCAAAAACTCTTGAGTTAAGTCTTACCCATAGTGCGCCCCCTCATCTTCCCAGATCTTGTTTGGCGCATAGTATTCAAGACGTGTTAAGCCAGCTCTCAGCTAAGTAGTTGTAATTTTTCTATTTCTTAAAAAATATTCCCGCCTTTCTATAAATTGTTTTCTTTACAAGTAGTTGATAGCTTCGTTTACTCTTTGTAATCTCCTAGAGTAGTTTTTCTCCACTTTTCTTACCATTTTAGTATTCTTCGTACCATTGTTGGTACAGGCCCCTCCCATACTGCTGTGGTAATGGTCATACCATCGCTGGTATTCCTCCCTTTTTTTCTCCCCTTCTTTAGCCTTTCTTAACACTTTCTTTAAAAAAAAATCTATTTTCAGTCTTTCTAATGGTGCGTTTGTCTATCTCTGCTTGAGTTACAGCCTTTCACAGGTTTTCATCATATTGTTGCTGTAATGACTGGTTTTTGGATAGTCATAATGTCTGATAAAAAAAAAGAACAACCGGATTTAAGCAATGTGATAAAAAAATGCCCAACTCTGATGGGCATCTTTCTTGTGTCTATTGTCTCAGTGTTCCCCATCTCCAGGTTCAACCTCCTTGTGAACTTTGTAAAGGATTCAGCTCTCGTACTTTAGTGGAGCGTAAAAATAATTTAATCTTAAAAGGACTCCTAAAAACTCCTTTTTTTGGAGGCAGTACCTGAGGCACCTCCTAAGAAAGACATTAAAAGGAGAACTCATTTGGTTCCAACATCTCCTAGTTCTAAGGAACCAAAGCTTTCTAAGACTCTGACTGAACTGAAGGCAAAACTTCCTAAATTGTCAGCACTGACACTCTCGGCACTAAAGCCAAAAGCTCCCTCCATGGTACTGACGACAACCTCTTCTACGGAACCGAGAGCCATCATTTCTGATACGGTACCGAAAATGTCCTCTGTACTAGACACCCTTTCAGCACCAACAGTAGTGTCTCCCTCTAATCTGGTCACTCCCTCCCCATCACAATATTTGGGTCCTTCGATCTCTGTGCTGAAAGGTGAAGTTTTAGCCAGGACAAGATACTCCCTTTCCATAGACCCATTTTTTGGACAACAACTCAGTCCTTTTCTTGAAAGGCCAGAGTCCCCTTCGGGGTTATCCACCTGTTCAACCAGGAGTCTTTTGAAGCTCAATGTAGTAAGACTTGTTGATCAGCTCCTAGCAGTCAAAGGCATCCCAACCCCATCAAAGACCACCCTCCCATCCAGAGCCGAGGGATTTTCTCCACAGACACCATAATATGAGCCTCCTTCAACCTCCCCTCAGGCTTTGGAGGCCTCAGTACCAATGCCTATCCTGGTGTCAACTCCTTCTGTTTCTGTGTTGCACCCTTCCACGGTTCCTGAGCCTACCTTGTGGACCATGGTTCTGTCGGAGCTGATCCACCCTCGAGACAGTGACTAGCCTGTTGGCACCATGACCCCTAGTTCGGTGCCGATTTTTTTTTCTGTGGCATTGTCTACAGTTCTGGTTGTTTTCACAGGTCCAAGTCCTCTCTGGGCTCCAACCCTGGAGGCAGGCCTATCAGACCAGGGTGTGACCCCGGTCCCAAGGTTGTCGTCCTCGGTTCCAGGCTCCCATCCCTCTTCGGTTGGGCCTGCTTTCCAGGTGATGGAAAGGGCTCTCCTTCTGTAAGCATGCAGTGGGCCCTTTCGGCATCAGAACTAGACACCCACATTTCCCCTGGTATGCACTACACTGGGACATCATTTTTCCTCCTTAGCATGCACTTCATAAAAAAATGACTGTGGTAGAATACCTTGAAGACAGCTGTTTACAGCAGTTTTGAATATCACACTTCCATCACAACATTCCCTGAATAGTGGAATGAATTTATTCCTCTTCTGTCTGGTGTACAGTGTGTAATCATTCTCCACAAACACACTGCTGTCTCCCACTTTAGTGTTTTGTCCTTCTGCCACAGTTTTGTCCAAATCAACTCCTTCTGCTGGTAGGATTGCATCTTTTCTACTAAAGGTGTAGGTTGCTTTCTCATAGCCAGCTTTTTTAGCATACACACACTGTGCCCTTTCAAGTAACAACTCCTGTTGTGGAATACCAGCCCAGTTGGTTATTTGTACTTTCAAAACATTAATGCAGTCTGTTCCTGCCAGCTTCTCTGGTATAGCTGAAAATCTCAGGTTTTCTCTCCTTGCTCTGTCCTCTAATGCTATTATTTTTTTGAAACGTCTCTTCCCAAGCAGGCTCGTATTCAGACAGCTTTTTCTTCATTTCAGCCTTTACTTTTTGCAGCTTTTATCACCTCATCTGAATGTTCATTTAAAGCTTCTTCCATTTTTTCCAGCCTTTTGTTGTTTCTGTTGATATACTCCTTTAGTGTTTCATTTATTTTAACCAGGTCTATATGCAGTTTTGAGGTTACATTGCTTTTTGCTGAACAACTACAGATCTTTCTCCAGTAAGGGTTTCTTCCTAACTTTTTTAGCTGATTTTTTGCCAGGTGCTCTGTATTTCTTTTCCTAGCATCCAGACGGTACACTTACTAGTTAGTTACTGAAATTTACCCATAAACACAAAATACTGGCCTTCTCTGTTGAATTTCTGTTTTCACACTGGGAGAGCTAGAGTTAAGCTGTTACTCAATGTGCAGCCATCATGGAAGTCCTCAACCTCTTCTGCTGTTGATATTAAATTCTAAATTCTACAAGAACTATTTTTTCCTAGTCACAGAAATGCCCATTTCAGTTGTAGTGTAGATGTGACCAAGAGCACAAGAACAACCCTTGCTTTGAAAGGAACCACTGTGGTTGTGTACGCTTTCAAAAGAGTTGCCTGCTCAAATGTAGGAATAGTTGACAACAGCAGGGATATCACATATGTCCTTTGGAAGTAAACAGTCTAATCCTGGATACCTTGCCTGGCTCTTCCACTCTGAAGCTAGCTGTATCCCTCCACTTGCAGGTATGGTCAGCTATTGCACAGGACAAGTAGGTAATGACAGTGATTTCCACAGGCTATGTTTGTCTTTCACACCACTCTCTAACCCCACCCCCTCCCCTTGCAAGGTAGCCCACATTATCAAAAGAATGCAGCAAGAAAAGTGTCAAACCTTATGCAGAAAATAGCCATTCAGCATGTCACATTAGACCATAAATGTTCAGGTTACCATTCTGGGTTCATTTTAGATCAAAGAAGGACAAAGATCATTTGTCCAGTACTGGATTTGAGTGGTCTTAAGTGAGTTTCCCACCAATGAAACTTTTCAAGCGGTTATTGTGTTGTCTTTTCTTCCTTGTCTGTCGAGTGAAAGTGTACTGCATTTTATCCATCTTTGTTTGTCAAGAAAGTGAATGCTTGCTCTGGATGTCCAAGATTCCTATCTACACATAAAGACTGACACTAAAGTCTAGGAGGTTTCCGCATTCCTAGGTAGGAGCCAGTCACGATTGGTTTCAGATTGTCCAGTTTGGTTTTACCTCAGCCCCCAGTGTGTTCATCAAATGCATGTCTGTGGTTACAGCAAACCAGAAATTGCAAGTGATGAAGTTTCTTTACCTGAACAACTGCCTCCTAACCGCTCCAACATAGAACAGATCGGTCTCTGCTCAGGAGTATCTTCTGAGTTTCGAGTAGCCTTTGGGAATTAAACACTGAAAAGTCCTAGGTGGATCATTCTGTAAAGGCGACATTCATAGAATGCATCATGGAGACTGTTTTGTAGAATCCATCTTCCTTGGCATATAATTCTTCTATTTCATCTCAAATCATTCAGTCTCTGATCATAACGGCGCTTTTTTGCCTAAGAACACTGGCCTTTTGTCTGCAACTATACACATTATTCCTTTTGCCAGGCTGTACATTACAGGCTTACAAAGGAATCTGAAAGTTTAGGGGTCCCATTTAACAGTTCCAGTGACACATATGAAGTCCACTACTTGCAAGTCACTTCTCAAATGGTGGCTTTACACTCCAAGTATTACTCTGGAAGTCCGTTTTTGTATCCACACTCATGTAATGGCTGTCACTACAGATGCCTCTTCTATGGGGGGGGGCATTAACGGGCAGGAAGTCTAAGGTGTATAGTCACAAACAAAGGCCAGTCTGTACTTCAGTGCTCTTGCATTGAGGGCAGTCATCTTCATGCACTGCAAGCCTTTATGACTTCCTTCCTTCCCCAAAGTGTTGTAGCCACCTATGCCAATAACATGGAAGTAGTTTAGTAGAAGTGTAGAACTCTGTCATATCACCTCCTGCTGAGATGCAATGAAGGTGTGGGTATGGGAATTATAGCATCAACAAGTGTGACTTCCCCTTCTTGGTTCTCATGTGCTAGATAATCATCTGTGTCCAAGCCCTTTCAGGTACTTGCTGATCTTCATGCCTAGCAAGCCTCATCCTAACATCTATTCCTTTGTTCTGACCACATGGTTTCTCTAGTTGTAAAGGTTAGACAGTCGTCATATCCTGTCAAAGTAGTCCAGGTGCTTACATCTGCCCAAGAAAAATGTACAAGAGTAAGTGGACACATTTTCAGTATTTTCTTCTTGAGGTTTGGATCTTTTTTTACAGCTCCATTTACTACTGTTCTTATCTTTCTCCGATTGGGATTAAGCTGTTCTTCTATTAAACTGCATCTTGCATGTATTTTTAATTTTCAGTAGGGTTCTGTTTATCATCAGCATGTTTGAACATATGGAGGGCAGTTTTTTTGAGGGATTGTCCTTATCAGACTTCCTTTTAAGGAGCCCTAACCCTCCTTGAGACTAGCATTTTGTTTTAAAGACTGAGTTTCCCTCCTTTTGAACCAACTGCTACTGCAGAGTTAAATATTGTCTTGAAATAACTCTTTCTAATGGCCATTACTTCAGCTGGATGAATTTCTGAATTACATGCCTTATGTGCCAGTTTTCTATATGTGATTCTTAAGGACAGAGTATTATTGCATGCAACCCCCTCCTTTATTATTAAGACAGCCACATGAATAAATCTTTCTGTCTAGTGACCTGCAAGTGTTCTATGGAGATAAATATTTTCTGTGTTGTATCAATATCCATAGGTAGCTTAGATTTTGGGGGGGGGGGGTGCAAGACCAAGTCCTCAAGTAAGGAATCACTATTGTGTCCTTTTCTCAGGACAAATTGAGTTGTAAATTTTGTAAAATTTTTGTCTGGATCGTTGACTGATTATGCTGAATTCCATTATGAAAATGCTGTAAACTTTTGCCTTGCGTCACTAGAGCTCATTCAAATAGAGTTCAGAAGAACATCTTTCCATAGGTCATATTTATTCAGTGGCTACATGGCTTCATTTAAAACTTTCACAAAACACTTGAGCCACTGTTATCAGAGCTATATCAAGGTGACCATCCAGGAGGCTAAGATTGAGATGCTGCCCTATTCCTGCCAAGGGAGGTTTTCTCATTTCTGTTACAAAAATTACAGACCTACAGCAAACCTGTGCCCTACTATAACAAAAATCTTCGAAAAAACTTGTATACGAACAACTCTGGGATCACATAAACAGACCTGGACTTCTATGTGGTACACAAAACAGTTTCAGTAATTCTTTCAGTATCATGACTGCATTATACACGCCACTGACACCATTTATGAATGACTCAGAATTAGCATTCATTGATGTGATAATAGCATTCAAAACAGTAGCTCCCCTACAAACTTTGCAAATTCAATTTTGGCCCAAACCTATTGAGATGGTTTCAAAGTCGCCTCTAAAACAACATTCCAAATGCACCTAGGAACCTGCCTTTCGACAGAAGGCACTATTAACATGGGAGTTCCAAACAAGATCCATCCTTAGTCTACTGTTATTTTCCCCATTCATCAGTGATTGTATCTGCTGACCTGACCCAACTCAGCTTTGTCCTTTAGACAGATGATAACTTACTGCTACAATTGTGTAAGACCACCTTGACCCTTCAACAGAACTTATACTCTAGCTTCACGTATTTATGCCACTAGACAAATAAAAATGTGCTCCTAATCAGTCTGCTGAAGTCTACTATCATGTTGTTTGACACCCAGCAAAAACGTTATAAATCCTCAAATCTGTTTATTCCTGATACAGATGCTAACCCACTAGCTTTAGGGACAGGTCAGAACAGAAGTTCATAGAGATCACCTTGGACCCTATTCTTTCATTGGTCAAGCATACTGACAATATTATTAGGAAAACTCTCCACAGACTGAAAACTGTGCTGTAGCATTTCATACATCTTCACTTCAACAGCTCATAATGGCTTTGTTAAAAATGTGCTTATCCCTAAAACTGAATAGTCTGCACCTCCACAAGAGACTCGAATGTCCTAGACTTAATACTCAGCAACATAGGGAGTCTCTGCACTATTCCGTGTTTTGGCCTCCCTGGTAAGGTCTGATCATAAATCAGTTTTGTTGAAAGTAATGTTTATACCTGACCCCCCCCCCAAGAGCAAAAAGGATGAACATTTTCTCCAAAGCAAACTATAGCAACCTAAACGATGGCATAAACAGTTTCAACCCCCCTGCTACCACTGTCAACAATAACTCCTGTACAGAGGTGTACACAAATACCCTGTATAAACTCCTGTTCAAATGTATAGACACTGCTGTACGTGAATGGATAAAACAAGGTCCTCACAAAAAAACAAACCACCCTGGCAGACATCAAGCATAAATATGTTATACAACAAGAGGAAGAAACTAATAAGAACCAGGGGGAACTGACTCAACAGAGGAAGGACACCCTTCACAGCTTAAACAAGCAAATTAGATATCCTGTAAAGTCTTCTAAAGCCAATTACGAAGCTAAACTAGCATCCTTGGCTAAGGATAATGACAAGGCATTCTTTAGCTACATCAGAAATCTAAAACAGAAGCTCCAGCTTTGTGCCAAGCTAGTAGTAGATAGTACCACTCATACTGACCCCGAGGAGATTGCCAACCTGCTAACAGAGAAATTTGGCACAAACTTCACCCTCCCCCCCCCATCCCCACCAGACATACCCCAAACCATACCTGTCACCAGTCCCTTACCTAGTATCTGCAAAGAACAGGTCATAACTACACTCTCCATGGCCAAAAACACAGCTTCTGGGACCAGATAACATCCTAGGCTGCCTACTAAATGGTCTAACATGGGACCTAGTGGAACCATTTGGCACTATGTACAACCACAGTAAGTACTGGCTTTGTCTCAGCAGAGTGGAAAACTGCAACAATAATTCCCTTGCTCAAAATGGTCCATCAGTCTACCCTGGGAACTACAGAACCATAAACCTAACCAGCCTTATCTACAAGACCATGGAGAGAATAATCATGGACCTTATCAACAAAGACATAGGTGACCTTCATATTCTTGACTCAACCCAATTTGACTTAAAGGGTAGATCATGCTTATTAAACCTGCTGGGCTTCTTTGAGAATGTGACAAAAACCCTGGATAAAAGCAAAACAGTACATACAGCCCATCTTGACTTAGAAAAGTCACTCGGGAGTCATTGAGAAACTCACCCAGCTGGGAAATAACCCATATGTCACTAGATGGGTAATCAGTTGGCTCACCGACAGAACATATACAGTCAAAGTAGGGGATCCCACCTCTACCAGCAGACAGGTTACCAGTGGTGTACCACAAGGATCTGTGTTGGGCCCCCTACTGTTAGGAATCAATTTCTCTGAAGTCCAAGTGAAAATGAGTTATCAAGTTCACCAATTTCTGCAAACTAGGTGCAATCGCAGAGTCCCACAACAATATTGACATACTACAGAAAGGGATTACACAGACAAATGATTGGTGTCAAAGCCAGACTTAAACTAAATGCAAAAAAATGTGTTATCCTTTCAGCAAAGGGGAAGTCTCTGCAAATTTTAGTATTAACAACCCCCTTAGCTCACACCCTGTGATGAGAGATTTGGGAACGCAGGTTGATAGCAACCTTATCATCAATCACCATGTGTCCACAGTGGCAAGGACGGCCTTCTATGCTTCACATCTCATAAGTAAGGGCATCACATCCAGAGGTAAGGATGTTATAACTCCTCTGTACTCATCCCTCATCAGACCACACATCGAGTACAACACTTCCTTCTGTATGTACATAACCAGACATCTGCAGGCAGCTGGAGAGACATCAGGGGTTTCTCACCAAGAAAATTCAGGGCCTTCAACACGACCTACATGGGGACAGACTGACGCCTTGTCACTGTATTTCATAGGCTGCTGGGAGGTGACTTGAGCCTGGCCTACAGAGCAGTCTCAAAAATTGCCCTAATGGAAATGCTGCACATCCCCAACTCAAATGGGGCAAGATTCACTTGCTCTAGGGATCTTAATTTAGCCTGCGACATGGGCGTGCTGGAGAGATGGATGTGTCTCCCAAAGTTTCCACTCCTCTGGAACAAACTCACAATTCACATAAACGGAGCTCCTCAGTGACCCTGTTTAAGTGTAACTTAAGACAGCCGGATGGGAAACCATAAATTTACTCCAGGGGTGTCACCTATGTCCATCTTGGAGAAGGGCAGTCGATGCTGATCGTAGTCATACTGAAAATATAGACCATACAACTTCGTCAATAAGGGAACAAGGGTATAACATGGCTAGGCTTATAAAGGCCCTAGGGACATATAGCCTAGTTACCTCAATGAGCCTATGCAGCGTACAGAGTATTGGTTAGAGCAAGAACACTCATCCATCTACCTACATAACTTCAGCAAGGTGTCTTTATTCCTCCCACAGAGTGGGTATCAGAGAGAGAGAATGAGTCTCCAAGATCTGCTAGCTAAAATTATTTTTATCTGGCTAATGTTTTGTACTCTGTTTCGTTGGTCCTGTCACCCTGTTGGTTACAGGTGGGTAACAGAAATTTCACACCAGGGGTCATACCAACAGCTCTACTAGATAGGGGCCAAGGGTACTAGCTGCTAGATCTAGGGCCTAGGGAACTAACCAAAGGGGCGGTGAATACCGCACAATATGGCTGGGCTAATGTATGCCTTTGGGCAGATAGCCCAGTACCTACCTATGAACCTATATCAGACATGACTCAAGCTTTTTGCATTACCTTTGCTTTAAAATTGTATAAAGGCTCCCTCTTGCATCCTCAAATTCCATCTCAAACACATGTAAAATGCAAACTGCTGTAAACAAAATCTGCAGATTTTCCTTCTTGCAGAATGCTAAACTCAGCTCTTCCAACTTATTGGCTGCCTATAAATGATAGAGCCACATTTGTTCTTAGCTGTCAGATCTACAAGTTGTTTAAAAGGGGACTCTGCTCACCTCCCGAAAACAAAATTATGAATCAAGCAGCCTGACTACACACTTGGGGCCAAAAATGTAGCATTATTCTCATTAGGCCTTGTTTTAAAGCCTCCAGAGGAGAAAGACCTTATCCCTAGGCTAGGACCAACCGTTTTGGATTGGCTACCTGCAGAAGTAAGGCTGCAAAAAACACTTCAGTTATTTAGAAACAAACTAAAAGAAAACACGACAAATGCTCTTGGTTCCATAACAATTGCTAGTCCTTTTAGCTTATGCTGTAATCGCATGTTTCTTTTAACAACATACTTTTAACAAATGACCACTGGTTGAATGCCTACCTTAATTGTACATACTATGAATAATTACATTACTGGCATTTATAATTGCAAGTAACATACAAATGTATTGTCTCTAATTTGTTATTGTGTTGTGTACGACTCAATGTATTCTTTAGTCTGTGTATAATTTTCTGTTTGCAACTTGCATCATGTTGCTGAGGTCATGACTGAAACGGGTCTGTCAAACCAATCCACTTACCCAGTTGTCAGACTGAAATAAATAAGTAAAGGTTAATCACCTATCATAAAATTAGATCTACATGAGCATGCCCATCCTTATCAACTGTCCTGTCTTCCTTTCTCTATACTCTTGCAGAGATGGTCTAGAGTTCCTTTAGTTTTTATTCTTACTTCCTGATTTGCTATAGCATGGCATAAGATAATCTGGAGAGGATGCAGTTTGCAGATTATGTGTAAAAAGGGAGACTTCAGTAACTTGGAAGAGTTTTGCTATTAGTCCTACTTGTTGACAAGAATGATCCTATTCCTCCAGATGTCATATTTTATTCTCTTTTTCACAGAGTCACTCAAGTTTTGCTTCAATTAAATCATTTCATTCAAACACGTTTGTTAAGGGATAATTCTGCATGGTTAGCCCATTATACAGTTAGGTGTAGTTCTGTACTGAAACAGAAATAATGAATATCCTCCACACCCAACCTGGTATTTGATAGCTTTAGTCCATTCATAAATGTCTAAATACATCTTTCTTGTTATTTCATCTGTAGCAGGATGGCTTAGTGTGCTGGAGGAATGGATAATTTTAGTTTAACAAAGTGATGACGTTATTCTGATGTGTACTGAGTACCAAAGTAGGCATGTTTATGTTTTGGTAATAACAGATCTTTTCAGTCCGTATATTGCAACTTGTGACATCATTTCAGGCACATGGAAAAGATTCTACCCATTTTGAATATACATCCACCACTGTCATGAACACACCATTTCAGAATGGACCTGCAAAATCAGTAAGCAGTGTTTTCCATATCCTGGAAAGTTATAGTGGTGCTTATCTAAGCATCTTTTGTTTCACATGGCATGATTCATTATTATTATTATTATGTTGTTGTTATAATAATAAGAATGAAGAATGTTGTTATAATAATAAGAATTTTTATTGAAATTGGCTTTGTGGTTCTGTCATGCCCCTCAATGCATTGAGCTGTCCAGGGTGCTGAAGTATTCCTTATTGAAGTGGTTCCCAAACTTTTTTGAGTCTGTGCTCCCCTTGCTGAATTCAGGTTTTCCCAACCCCACCCCCCATGACGCACATAAAGTGTATATTTCAGGGGTTCCCAAAGTGTGAGCTGCAGCACCCTGGAGAGCATTGGCTTCCTCACAGGGGCACCGCAAACTAATAAGCTTAGCTGCAAAATAAACTGGAACAGTTTGCTGTTTATTCTGCAGTTAAGCTTATTAGTTTGCGGTGAGTGTAAGTGAATGCAGGAATAAATGAAGTGGCTGTGTGTGTGTGATTGGGAGAGTGAGACCGATGTGTGAGTGAATGCAGGTAATATGAATAAGAAAGTGGCTGTGTGTGTATGTGTGAGATCGGGAGACTGAGATCAATACGTGAATGAATGCAGGTATGAATGAGGATGTGTGTGTGTGTGTGTGTGTGAATGAATGCAGGTATGAATAAGGAAGTGGCTGTGTGTGTATGTGTGAGATTGGAAGAGTGAGAGGGATGTGTGAGTGAATGGAGGTATGAATGAGGAAGCGGGTGTGTGTGTGTATGAATGTAGGTATGAATGAGGAAGTGGCAGTGTGTGTGTGTGTGTGTGAGTGTGTGTGTGTGTGTGTGTGTGTGTGTGTGTGTGTGTGTATGTGATTCACACCTCTCAACTGTACAGATTTTCGCAGAATGTCCAGATTTTTGCCTAATATTTTAGTGTGTTCCTGATTTTTAGAGCAAAATATTTGGACAAAGCCTAAAATGATCGGGGGACAAATAGGGACAGATTTTAAATATTACTCTTACAAACTTAGTTGATAGAATAATAGGCTTTGCATTAGCAGGAATTCTCTGAAGGATGTGGGGTCTTGAACTCAAATATTTGTCATTATTTAATGACTTCAAGCCTCAACTATTTGCCAGAAAAGTACAGATTTTAGGAGGAGCACACCAAAAATATGAGGCAAAAATCTGGACATTCAATCACACACACACACAGACAAACGTCCTCATTCATCCCTCACAGCAGAAGCTTGCACAATTCCTCCTGGAAGGAGCAAGTCAAAATGTCCCTTTCTTCCATCTTCTCCTGCCCACTGTCGTACACCCAAGCTGTTAACTGAACATAGATCATTTGGATCGCAATCAGGGCTGTATCCCTCAATGCTGTAGAACCATACAATGTAGCAAGTTATGGTGCTGTATTAACAATGTATAATAGTGTTATACTAGGCAGTTTCTAATTGGGCAAATTAGGCTCTCTGGATGTTCAATAGATGACAGTTGCAGCAGACTAAGCTGTGTAGGTTGTATACTGCTCAGGATATGACGGACAGTTTCCAAAGCTTAAGGGCACTTTCCATATTACCCAACTGCTGAGCAGCTCAGGGAGAGCAGCAAAACATTAGTGGTTAAGGGTGTTAAACCTTCAGAGTTTTCTAGCTGGAGAAGTGCACTCTTCCTTGCGTGCTTTAAGTGATCGTTTGGATGGTGCTTCCCCAAGCAGATAAGTACCCCATTGGAGAAGACGTAACAATTGCTTTTAAGAAAAGTTTTTCTTTTCTGTCAGAAATCCATACTAAGGTCAGTTTTCCAAGATGGCTGTATGCTGATCAATAGCTTAACTTCTTTCACGGTGTGAAAAAGCCCCCTGAAAGACGAGTGCTAGGAAGTCCTTGTCAGTTTTGGTAAATTAAGTTACTGGGTAGTAAATACACTGCCTGGATGCCAGCAAAGAATAAGCCAAGAGAGCCTGAAAGAAAATCAGTGAAGAAAAAAGTCTGACTGGGAAGAATCCTGCAGCTGTTCAGCAAAAACTAGGTCAAGGTCAGCTCTAGTGCAAGACATGGCTTCCAGTAATCTAAAGGGAAAAAGTCAGATGTGCTCAGAGCTGATTCATATAAATAAAATGCTGAAGGAATATATCAACACAAATAACAAAAGGCTGGCAAAAAATGGAAGAAGTTTTAAACGTGTTCAGATGAGTTGATAAAACTGCAAAACTCAGGGGTCAAATTAAAGAAAAGGCTGGCTGAGTATGAGATTCCTCAAGAAGAGAAGTCTAATAAAATGGTATAATTAGAGGATAGATAACTTGGGGAAAACCTGAGATTTTCTTCTTCATCCCTGGTTTGGCACCTATGTCTCTGATGCAAACAGGTACCCTGTAAATGGTTCATCTCCCAAGCCCATGCTTAAACTTATCAGGGTATTAGAACTCATCAGAGATTTGGGATGCGTGGCTAGGCTTAAAAAGGCCCTTGTGGTCATTAGCCTAGTAAACACCTATGAACCTATACCTGCATTCATTCACACATCGGTCTTACTGTCTGTCACACCCACACGCCACACACCCACTTACACATTCATTCATCCATTGCTCTCACTTTCCCAATTTCACACCCTAATGCCACACACCCACTTACGCATTCATTCGTACATCCCTCACTCTTCTGATCACACAGACACACACGCACACAGACACACACACACTTCCTCAGTCATACTTGCATTCATTCCACTTTGCTCTCACTCTCCCAATATCACACCCACACACACACACACTTTTTCATTCATTCCTGCATTCACTCACACATCGCTCTCACTGTCCTGATCTCTCTCTCTCTCTCACACACACACACACACACACACACACACACACACACACACACACACACAGACTCTTGCTTTCATGCACGCATTCACTCGCACACACACACGCACACACACACACACACACACACACACACACAGAGGCATTCACTTACCTGCAATCAGCTGCTAAGCTTCACGGCTCCCCTGTAAGGAAGTCATGGCTCCCCAGGGTGCCGTGGTGCACAGTTTGGGAACCCGTGCCCTATTGCATAATGATTGGTTCCCACTGGACGTAGCTGTTGCCTGTATTACTGACTTCCCACCTTTTTTAGTTTTTAAGTAAAAATATAAGTAAAAAAAGATCTTTTAATAAAGAATGCTTTTTATTCAATTGCTGTAAAAAATAAAAAAAGTAAGGAAGTAGAGTGAAAACATTGCCAAAGAAATGCAGACAACCTGATTTCAGAAAAGCATTCGAAGTTGGTTTTGCTGATTTCTGCTACTACTTCTGGTACCTCATTACCAGAATCTCACTCTTCCTTATTTTTTCTTTTACAGAGATTGCATTAAAAGCATTCTTTATTAAAAACAATCTTTTTTTGTTACTTATTACAGATGAATTCAACTGTTAGCATTTAACAAGCCTCCACAATTTTTTTTTTTTTTTTTTTTTTTTTATTTTAAACCACACAGATGTTCAAAATGAAATTCTTCTTTTACTAGTGCTTTTCTCCACAGTGGTGAAATCCTTCTACTACCAGTTTCCAATGCGTAATGACTCCAAAGGGCACAACATTTCTCTTATAAAATTTCAGATCTTCTTTTGGGATATACTGTTTAGCTCTCTTCATACCCATGAAGATAACCTCCCTTCACAAAACTTAATACTCACAGCACTTGTCATTTCAGCTTCCACTGACTTTTCTGAAAAAAAGTTTCTTCTATAATTGTAGTTGTGCATTCTATCACTTGTCCAGTTACTTTGCAATTTTTGATAATGATGTTTTCAAGAGTCTGTTTGTATTTCTATGTCCCGTAGACTTTTTTTTTACTCAGTCTGGTAATCATACACTGATAAAACTATGACACTTTTCTGAACATACGCAACTGCCAT
This sequence comes from Protopterus annectens, assembly GCF_019279795.1. NCBI lineage: Eukaryota > Metazoa > Chordata > Ceratodontiformes > Protopteridae > Protopterus > Protopterus annectens. The sequence continues at coordinate 777,833,498 of NC_056725.1, read as the reverse complement.
AGATGAACAGGTCCACTTCAGCTGCATTAGTTTTATACTTATGCTGCCGTTAATGACTCCAGATAGAGTCTGGCCTCATGCATAGAGTTATCCAAAGCATTTGATTTGGAAGATATTCCGAGGTTATTGAGGCTTGAAGACTATTACATGGTCTTACTTTACAAATAAATTCCCTAAGAAAATGTGTGATGTTACAGTATCCCATGTGTTTCAACAATGGAAAGCCCCTGTGGGGCTCAATAATGGGACCAGTACTATTTATTGTAGCTGTAACCACACTAAGTAAAGTTAAACTGCTCACTAAATTGTTTATGCAGGTGATATAACACTGAGCTTGGTGAGAGGTACAAGACGTTGTCATATATTGTAGCCTGAATTTCATAACATACAAAAAGGAAATTATTGTTACTGTAACTTTCTGTATGCCCTTTTTCCTTCTGCTGTGTAGCAGTGATAAAAGGTAAGAATGGTCAAGATGTGATATGGGTTCAGGCTACTGATTGTCTTGATATTCTCAGTGATACACATTTGTAGTTTAATCAGCAATTGATAGAATCACTTGGTGCAGACAATAAATATCCTTCTGTCAAGGTCTCCATCTCTCCTTCCCTGCTTGGAAGCAGTCCGTCACCAGAGATGCGCAAGACTTTGCTTGGTAGTAGTTTCAGGAGGGATAAAAGTGCAGGGGATGTGGGACACCAAGGGCAGATGCAAGCAAATAAATGTCAAGGAGATGCTTGCCCTGATCAAGGTATTCAACTGTCTGAACCATCTTTGATCTCTGAGACCTCAAGTGGTTGCAGGCAGTACCACAGTCATGTGGTACATCAACAAGCAAGGGGGAACCAGGTCATACCCCCTTTGCAGACTAGCCATGTTAGCTTGGGATGTAGCTTCACTGCACAGTCTCACTCTACAGACAGCCTACATTCCGTCAGAGCAAAACTGTGTGGCAGACAAGCTGAGTAGGACCAGGGAAGACCTTCACTAATGGAAACTAAATCAGGGGGTCTTCCAGGATTTGATCCATGTGTAGGGAGTTCCTCAAGTAGACATACTTGAACAATCTTCTGGCAAGATTCTGTTTCAGGACTCCATATAAGAGTAGGAAGATGGATGCCTTTTCTTTTCCTTGAGCAGGCATGTTCCTGTATGCTTTTCTACCCTTTCCACTAAGATCTAAGGTACTTCTGAACTTTCAGAAGGAATCCCCCAAAATCTTTGTGATGACTCGCTTCTGGCCCAGACAGCCATGTTTCTACCTTTTTTTAGAAATGGGTAGAGGCGGTTACCACAAACTTCCTCAAAATTTAGATCTGCTGATAGAAGAACAAGAGTGTTTGATATACCCAACATCAATGAACTTCAGTTGACTGCCTGGATGATGGGATCATAATTCCTTTTAGATATGTGTTTACTGAGGATGTGCAGCAGGTACTAATGAAGCCAAGAATGTGTACGGACATTGAGAATTTTACAATGAAGGCAAAATAAGAGAAGTAATGTATGTAGACTTTATTTTGAATATATGCTCCAGTTCGTGACATTGGTATATGTATAAAACAGCAAAATGTCAGCACTAAAACTAGTCTTCTACTTGGTAAATTCAGTCAATATATAAATATGCAAAATGTGCTCAAATTCTAGTAGACTTTATGAAAATTGGCAGATGAGGGTAATCTGACAATAGATCAGTAGAGTTGTGGCGTTGATTTTTGGTATTATACACCAATATCCCCACTGTTTACTACAATCACAGAAGAGTTTCCAGAAAGTTTCCAGAAATTTCTTATCTTTCCATCAAATCCCCCCCCCCCACCGTGCTTTTGTCTCATGCCAGCATAAATACTCATTTACAGTGATATATGCATAGATCAGGGGCCACTATATCTTAAACTGCGAGACATTTAAGCATTCCTTAACCCAGTTTGTGACTCTTCATAGATTGTCCTTTCATGCTTGTCCTACTTGTTTATTATCCATTCCAAACATGGGTATTCATTTTAGTATCCTAAGACCAGTTAGATCCCACAAATCCAAGTGACCATGATGCTGTCAGAGTGAGATTGTATTACCATCAAAATGACATTCTTTAATCAAGGTGCACTCCCAGTTCATCAAGCCCACCACCGTTATACCTTGGTACCACTATTCCTTTTCTTTTTTCCTGGGTTTGGCCTGCCTGTGTACTCCATTTAGTAAAGTGAGTGTCCTTTTCCCCTACCTATTAATAGTCATAGAAGCTACTTTTCCCCATCTGTAGGTTAAAGATGATTCCAGAATGGTTACAACACATTGTATCCCCCAAGTATGGTACTAGTTGTAAAAATGCAGCTTCCTTCATAAGCTAGGTGTGTGTTTGGGTGGGGTAACTGTCAAACTTTGCATTGCAACTTTGGTTTTATTTATATGTTCTCACCAGGTTAGTCTGGCTGAACCAAGGGTTCCTTTTCTGTGGAGTCTGGAGAGAAGAGCTCCAAAAAAAAAAAATAGTTAAGAAATACTGATTGGCATTTCCTTAACTTTGGGCTGCTTCCTTTCTGTTGTTTAATTCTTGATGGTTGCTAACCATTTGGATTGCTATAGTGACCAACAATGATGCACAAGCATTAAATACTATGATAAATGGATCAACTTCAGCTAACTAGTAAGGTACTGAATATCATGTAGGGGTATTTTTTTTTTCATTTCAGATTTACTGAATGTATAAAGGTGTCCACTGAACATCGGAAATCCTCTTTTGAAGAGTTTGCATGCAATGTCAACAATGAATCCTGAATAGTAAGTATATTTAAGATTCTGTTTGCATATTATATCCATCTAAACAAGATAAAAAAAATATCATGTGTGATAGTTTGCATAATGTTTTAATGTTTTGTGCACAATTATTACTAAATCATAAAACTAGTAACTAAAAGCAGTTTAAGTTGTTCATTTAGGGACATGTATGGTTGAGCAAAATACCTTCTACCACTGTTCCACAATATATGTGCTTTAATAAACAGTTTGGAAATTTTTTTTGCTAGATTCTGTGGTCTGTTTTACTTTGAATTTGGTCCAGCTTTCTGACTAAATCCAGAGCTGAATGAGTGAAAGCGTCTGCTTATAGTTACGCATAACCATTACATATTTAATAATTACCAGTGACAGAAGCTTAGGAACCTATCTACTCGCTTACAATAGAAGTACTGTGAAGACCAGGAGATTAATGTCTTTTACAGAATATTCTGTGAGAAAAACTGTGACATTCCTTTGTGTTGACGGTTGCATATGCATTGCTTTTTGGAGACTGCAGCTGAGAAAGGCCAAGGAGGATGGGACTGTTCTTAATGAAGTTGCTCTCCATAGATACTGCTAGCCTAACATCAGGACTATACTGGAAGTGAAAACCTTTTTAATTAAAGACGCACGTTTTCAGCTGCTGCTTACCTTGACTTATAGCCATCTGTAGTGTTATACTGTCCAGTGGCGGATTTATCAGGAAGAGTGGATTACGGGAACTGTTGTCTTTCGGCATTTTCCCGGTTAGGGGTCACCACAGTGGAACTCCAGTCCGCTAATGATTGGCAGTAGATTTTTATGTGCCGAGTTGCCAGCCCTGGCACACAACCTTCAATGAAGGCACGCCCATTCACGCATGTCTCCACAAAGAAGACGCTCTACCTGAGAATCTAACAGGACAGCGTCTTACTGTGAGGTGACAACGCTACCGCAACACCACCACCACAGTCTCGTGGATTACGGGAACTAAAGCTCTCATATTAGCTCTGACCTCTCAGCTGTACCACTCTTGCTGATGCATTTTATTGCCAACCTTCCCCTGTGTCGAACTACTTTTTTATATGCAGCAGAGCTCCTGAAATGTAATTGGACTGTGAGGATCAGTTCCTTGTCAGCTAATCCTGACAACCCAATCTCTTTTAGGAACCAAATGGAAAGTAATAAAGAAAGGATTGCTTTCATGGCTCTCTGTGCTGAAATGGGAGGATTTCTGACCTGGCATATACAGTCTTGCAGAAATGCCGAAGTAGGTTCGGGTAAGAGACCTCGTACCTTTTAGCTGTCCTTTATTTTTGCAGAATGTCCCCTTGATATTTTGGTCTGTCCCTTTTAAAACTGGTGGTTTTCTGGAAAGTAATTATAGATTACATTTACTGTTTTAGTTTTGGAATTTATTATTCAGAAAAATGTGTGCTAATGCAAAGCCTCCACAGCACTGCTGCTTGCACACCTTCCAGTTGTCCAGTATTTCCTGAAAATGCCAATTTTCTTCTTTAAATATCAGGATACAGCAGAATGATGAATAGCCCCTTTAAGATTTATCAGTTTTTTTTCTCTCTAGGCAACCTTATGTCATCACGCCACAACTGTCCCCCTAAACACTGGATGTGATGACGTCATTAGAAGTACACTGAATTAAGTAAGTACAAATAAACTGTACAGTGGCATGGTTAATGCAGAAAGTTCGTTTCTCATAACACAGTGGCATTCTAATAGTGTGAATTTTTAGATCCGCCTGAATGCAAGATGAGTAGCCAGAAGCTGAGGCAGATATAGAATTGATTGTAATTTACAAAGTCTGAGTGGGAATTAGATAGAAAAGACCATAACCTTCTGTTGCTTAATTTAGTCCTACATTATGATGTTGCCCTTTGAATAAAAATGGGAGGAAATTAAAAACATTCCTTTATTCTACAAACTTGTAAATAGTCCTCTAACAGTCAGGTTCAATTCATTGTATTGAAGTTCTAGGTCCACTGAGTTTCTTTCCCCTTTACAGTTTAGTTCAGCATTGTTGATCCTATTCTGAAAATGGTAAGTCAGATAAGTGGGATGTAACTGAACCACTGAAGAAAGTAAATACACCAAAAGTTTGAGTGCTGTTATATTAACTGTACAAGTGGAGGCTTCTATAATGAGAATTTTGTTGTATGTTCTAACTTTTGATTATATATGCAAATACAGTACAGAAAAAACAGATGTTAAGTTGTCTATCTCGCCTTCATTCTTGCTGGATGGGTTCGGAGCCGACCTTGGCTCTGACTCGGCCACTCTAAAAGCTCGAGAGTTGGTTCCACCGGCTCGAGGCTCCCCTTATATCCCATAATGCTAGGCGTGAGTTACCTCAGATCTCGTTTGCCGCTACAGCATCGAGGTGTTGGTTTTTCTACCGGCTTGTTGGTAAGTGTATTTTTTGTGAAATTAGCATACTTAAAACCCTATATTTTTAAGTTTAAATATATTTCCCTTAGTGTAGTGGATTTCTACCCCTGTTTTCCGAAAAATCCCATTTTTTTTTCCCACAAGAACTTTTAAAGTTCTCTCTCGGGCCTTCTGGCCTTTCCCCATCCCCTAGTGGTGTGTGTGTGTTACTCTTAATTAAACTTAGTTAATTGTTTATTTTTGAGTTTTAGAAGTAAAATTAGTGTAATCAGTGTGTCTGTTTGAGTGTGTGTGATTACACTTTTTTGTCTAGGATGTCTAAAGACACAAAGGTCTCAGGCTTCAAGAAGTGTGATGCGTGCTGTCAGAAAATGTCTCTGACAGACGGTCACACTTCTTGTGTCTACTGCCTGGGGCCTTTGCACCTGCAGGACTCCTGTGCTGTATGCCATGGCTTCAGCCCCAGGGTCCTGCAGGAAAGAAAAAATAAGTTGATCCTACGGGGTCTTCTTAAGCCTGAGGATTCCCTTTCTGTCTCTGGGAAGCCCTCTAAGGCTTCTAGGTCCTCGGCTCCAACTACTGAGCCGAGACCTAAAGCTACAAAACCTATGTCTGCATCGGCTCCGGCTGGAGCCGATGAGTCTACAGCTTCTGTGGTTCCCTCGGCTCCGGCTGGAGCCGAGGTAGTAAATTCCCTTGTCGGCTCCGACCAGACCTTGAGCCGACATCTAGGAAGAGATCCAGGTCACCATCCCTTGGCTCCGTTCATTCGGCTCCAGCATCTCCTCTGCTGTCTGAGCGGAGCCATAAATCTCACTCCTCTAGGTCATCGAGGCTGTCAGATCATGACCTCCAGAGGGTAGTGAGTCGACTTCTTAAGTCCGAGGCACTGGCCCAAATGCTTCAGAGCCCGACTCATCAGTCGATGCCTGCCCCTGTCCATCAATATATTCCTCCTCCGACTCCGTTGAGCTCGGGCCGGCGTTGAACCGAGACTGTGGCAGCGTCGGAGCCGATACAGGTGTCTTCGGCTCCGTCGTCGGCTCCGATTTCTTCTTTCGAGGATTCTCGGCGCCGGACTTCCCTCGTCGGCTCGAGGGGTGAGTGGCATCGGACCCTTGTCCGACCCCGCTCTTCCTCTCGGAGCTTCAGCGCTGGTGAGTTCGGCTCCGACATCGGCCTCGGAGCCATCACTGTCGGTGCAGAGGGAGGTTCTCAGCTTCTCGGAGCGGGGACCTCTGGCTTTGCCTGACAGGGGTGCGTTCGAGGTCATGCGGAGTGTGTTAGAGCCTGGCTCTACTCCACAGTCGGCTCCGGCCACCCCTCCCTCTACGGTGCCTCAGGTCAAGTCGACTCACTCCCTCATCCCGGACCGCAGAGAGCCAGCTCCTCAGGAACCCCTGTGGGATTTCATCCTCTTCGAGGCCTCTCCTGATTTGGCAGAAGAGCCCCTCGGAAGAGGAAGTGTAAGAGGAAACACATTGACTCACCTGAGTCCATCACATCTGACACAGATTTAGATGATTCCGAGGGTTCCCCCCGTTCCCCTTCTGAAGATGTCTCCTTTGCAGACATTCTCGAAATCCTCAAACAGAGGGGAAATTGGCCAGTCCTCAGCCCTTCGGAGGATGAATCTGTGTACCTTGAGGCGTTCGGCTCTCGTCCTTCCACCTCCTGGGTGTCTCTCCCCTTTGACCCCCTCATGCAGGTGGTAGCTAAAAAGGCATGGACGGCTCCTGATTCAGTGGACCCCACTCCCAGGAGACCCTCAAAATTCATAACGGCACCAGCAGACAAACAGTTCTTGACAAAAGGAGTTTCTGTGGATGCTATGGTGGTAGCTGCTGCCACTAAGAAGGAACTAGCTGATCCTTCAGTACCTGTCCATCCACCTAACAAGGAATCTAGGTCCATGGACAGGTACGGGAAGTGGATGTTCTCGTCAGCGACATTTACTATGCGTTCGCTGAACTACCTGTGCCATTTCACTCGTCTTCAAAGGGACTTGATTAAAGAAGCGAGTGACATGTTGAAGGACCCTACAGCTGCGGGTTTTCAAGATAAGATGAACACGCAGCTGGCTACCCTTAACTCCATAGCCAATTCCTCCATGCGCCTCCTTTCTTATGCAGCTGATGGAGCGAGTAGGGCCGCAGGGACAGGTGTGGCCTTACGTAGGCATGCCTGGATGCGGCTATGCAATTTTGCGGACCCCTTCAAGACGTCTTTCACTAACTCCCCGTTTGATGGATCATCTCTCTTTGGTCCTCAAGTGAAAGAAACCTTGACTAGGTGCGAGACTGATGGCAAGACTCTTTCTGCCGTCGGAGTCTGTTTTTCTGCTCCTTCTAGGCCTTACCCCAAAGGCCAGAAAAGTGGGAAAATGTGGTTCCGTAAACAATCTCAAGGGACTTCGCCTGATGAACAAAGTCGTTTCCCCGCCAGAGGCAGAGGAGGGAATAACAATGGTAGACGTCGCCCTCGAGGCAGGGGGGCTCCGCAGAACCAGGGCAATCAGGAAGCCTTCTCTGATAAGCCCTTTCAGCATCCCTGAGGTGTTGCCCGACTGCCCACCTTCGGAGGCAGTCGGGGGAAGATTGTCACTGTACCCAAAAGCCTGGCTATCCCTGACTCAAGACAAATGGGTACAGTCCGTCATTTCCGAAGGCTATTCTATCCCCTTTCTTCGAATTCCAATCCAATCAAAAGTCCCTTCCAGATGTTCCACCCGCTCAAAGGGATCTAGCGGTTTTGGAAATTTCAAAACTGCTTGCAAAAGAGCAATTCAGCCAGTTCCAGCAGACCAGAAAGGATCCGGAATCTACTCAAGGTTCTTTTTAGTTCCAAAGAAAACAGGGGACTGGAGACCAATTTTGGATCTCAGTATCTTGAACAGATCAGTCAAGAAAACAAGATTTCGGATGGTCACGCTGCAATCCATCCTTCCCCTATTGGGAAAAGGCAACTGGATGTGCTCTATAGACCTTCAGGATGCGTACTATCACAGAATATGAACAGTGGCTCCAGAAGATTCCTCCGCTTCAGGCTGGGAACCAGTCATTTTCAGTTCAGGGCCCTGCCCTTTGGTCTCACCACTGCCCCCCGGGTGTTTACCAAATGCATGGCAGTGGTAGCTTCTCACCTGAGACGACAAGGATTCCAAGTGTTTCCATATTTGGACGACTGGCTCCTCACAGCTCCCACCAAGCATCTCCTTCTGATGGCCAGGGATTACACTTTTCGCATTTGTCAAAAGTTAGGCATTTCAATAAATTGCGAAAAGTCTGTTTTGTCGCCTTGTCGTGTGCTATTACTTTCATAGGCGCAAATCTAGACACAGTAGACATGTCTGCGAGACTAACACATCAGAGAATAACAGACATTCACAAACTGGTCTCACTCCTTTTCCACAACAACAGAATCAAAGCCAGGTTAGTTCTGAAAGTGTTGGGAATTATGGCGGCGGCCATACCTCTGCTTCCATTAGCCAGATTCCACATGCGGATCCTTCAATGGATGCTCTTTACACAATGGTCATACCAGCAACTTCCAATGTCTCACACCATTATGATCACGCAGGCGTGCAAAAATCATCTCATGTGGTGGATGTCTTCCCCTCAGCTCTTGTTGGGAAGACCCTTTGTTCCATCCCCTCCGGTTGCTACTCTGACAACGGATGCCTCCCTGATCGGGTGGGGGTGGCATTATCAGGGCAGGACGGTCCAGGGCACATGGCAACCAAACGAATGCCACTTGCACATAAATGTTCTGGAGATGAGAGCAGTGCTTTTAGCGTTGCAAGCCCTTCAAGACTCTCTTCCCTTGGGAACGATTGCAATCCAGACAGACAATATGTCTGTAGTGTGGTACATCAACAAACAAGGCGGAACCAGGTCATACCACCTGTGTCGAGAAGCACTCAGATTGTGGCAATGGGCGATTTCTTCTCAGCGGTTTCTGATAGCAACGCACATCCCCGGGAAGTCCAATCAAATTGCGGACAAGTTGAGCAGAGCTATCCTCATGCCTCACGAGTGGTCTCTGAAAGACTCTGTTGTGAGAGAAATTTTCCTCAAGTGGGGTCAGCCTTGCTGCGATCTTGTTGCTACTCCCCAAAACAGCAAGTGCAGAGAATATCTCACTCTATCCCCTCTACGAGGCCAACCCAGCAGAGACGCTCTAGTCCAAGTTTGGCCCGGGACTTCTGTATGCATTTCCTCCTTCCCACTAATCTCTCAAGTGATACAGAAAGCTATCGCTCAGAAGGCCTCATTGATCCTCATTGCTCCTTACTGGCCTCGACAGGTGTGGTTCCCCTTTCTACATCAATTTCTATTGGCGCGACCGTGGCATCTGGACCTACTTCCGGATCTTTTGATCCATCAGTCGCGTCAATTACATCGCTCCCTCCCTCTCTGAACCTCACTGCTTGGTTCCTCCAGTTCCAACCTTAGCCAGGCTTCCTCAATTATCTCACTCCGTTCGAGATATTTTGATAGCTTCCCATAAATCTTCCACTCGGAAGATTTATTTGAGTAAGTGGAAACGCTTCACATATTGGGCTCAAGGAAGGGACATAGATCCTTTCACTGCTTCCATCCAAATAGTCCTTGATTTTCTAGCTGAACTCTTCCATGCAGGTTCATCTCCCTCTACTCTTAAAGTTCAATTGGCAGCTATTTCCTAACTTTCATGTGGGTATTTCTGAATCTGCCTTAATGTCCCACAAGCTTTGCAAAGCATTTTTGAAAGGAGTTTTTCTTCTCAGACCTCCTATAAGAAATCCTCCTTCTCCTTGGGACCTAAATTTAGTTCTTGCTTCTTTGATTCTTCCCCCTTTCGAACCTGCAGTCTCCTGTTCTTTAAAATTGCTATCATGGAAGACTCTCTTTCTGGTAGCTATTACTTCAGCCAGAAGAGTTTCAGAACTTCAAGCACTCAGCTGTCGACCTCCTTATCTATTATTTCATAAGGACAGGGTATCCTTACGAACGAACCCGTCCTTTTTGCCTAAGGTAGTCTCGACGTCAAATCTAAATCAAAGCATTGACCTCCCTGTGTTTTTTCCAGAATATTCCAATAGATCTGAACAAAAGTTACACTGCCTGGATGTTCATCGTCAATTGAGGTACTATTTGGATAGAACAAAACAATTCAGAAAATCTGACCAGCTGTTTGTCTCCTATGCGGAAGGCAGAAAGGGACTTTCAGTTTCAAAGGTATCATTATCCAGATGGCTAACATCTTTGATTTCCCTTGTATATGAAATTAGACACCAAAAGCTGCCTAATAAACCTAAGGCCCATTCCACCAGAGCTTTGGCTACTTCTTTAGCCTTCCAAGACAGACTGCCTATTGACACCATTTGTGCAGCGGCTACTTGGGCTACTCCTCACACTTTCATTTCTCATTATAAGTTGGATTTAGCTTCTAGGCATAGAGCTAACTTTGGTTCCACTGTTCTCAGGAGTCTGTTCCGTTAGGCCACCGGGACAAGGTGCTAGGACGCGGTCCCATCCAGCAAGAATGAAGGCGAGATAGACAACTTAACATAAAGAAGTTATGTTCTTACCATAACGTTCCATGTTAGTTGTCTTCTTCGCCTTCTTCTTGGCCCCACCCTCCTGCCCCTGGCCTGGACAGACCTAGAGGAGTTGTGATTGTGACCTCTCTTTCTACCACCTCTGTACTTTAGGTATATGCTCTGCTGTGCATATTTCCTGGATCAGGATGTAGGTCACCCTTCTCTTCTCCCTTATTTATAGAGGTGGATTTTGTTACTAATTATTCTATTACTATTATAGGCTGGGCCTAGCTTACAAACGAGATCTGAGGTAACTCACGCCTAGCATTATGGGATATAAGGGGAGCCTCGAGCCGGTGGAACCAACTCTCAAGCTTTTAGAGTGGCCGAGTCGGAGCCGAGGTCGGCTCCGAACCCATCCAGCAAGAAGAAGGCGAGAAGAAGACAACTAACATGGAACGTTATGGTAAGAACATAACTTCTTTTTCTGGTGTGTATGTATATATGTGGGAAGGGAGTGTAACAACAGTTTGGTATACCTGCACACCATGTATTCACTGCCCTAACTTTAGCCTTCAGCATTATGTGTCCTGTTCAGAACACCCAGATTAAAGGACCACTACGGGCAGATGATGAAAAAACATATATTTTTTATCTTGCCATGAAACTGCGGTGGTGGTGCTGCGGTAGCGTTGTCGCCTCACAGTTAGACGTTGCCCATTCGATTCTCGGAGCGTCTTCTGTGTGGCGACATGCGTGAACGGGCGTTCCTTCATTGAAGGTTGTGCGTTAGGCCCGGCAAGCCAGCACATAAAACTCTACTGCCAATCATTAGCGGACCGGAGTTCCGCTGTGGCGACCCCTAACCGGGAAAAGCCGAAAGACACAAACAAACAATTTACTGCACCTCCCAAAGCTGCCTGCAGCAAAATAAGTACTCATTCCTAATTTTATTTTGTTTTTACTCGTCTGCCCTCATGGGGGCAGACATCATGATTCCTTTGGAAAGCTAAATCTGTCCCATAATGCATAGATTGTGAGAATAGCCCTACCGTTTGTTGTCGGACTAGACTTCAATTCACTTAGAATGGAACACCTGAAAAAACTGCCATGCTTGAGAGTCTGCAGTTCGTGTGTAATTGACTGGTCTCCACTGAGTTTTACAAATGTTGTTCCTACTGATGTGCTACACATTCTCTGAAAGAAGCTTGCAAAAGTGTCCTGGCCAGGTTACTCCTCCCATCTCCCCTCCTTCAGTGGGCTGCAGTCTCACATTTCCAGCTTGGTTAGATTCAACTATTTAGTCAACTTTGCTTGACAATAGACATCAAACAAATCACAGCCTGGTGTGCCACTAAAACTGTTCCCTCATACATCTCTTCACTTCTGAACAGTATTTCTCAGGGAAAAAAAACACATCTGTCCAGTGTTTCTGTCCATTTTTTTAAATGTGCTCAGTAAAATATTCAACGTGTAATGCATTCTGGCTACTGACATGATTATCTTTACATAGTTATTATCTTCTATCATAACCTGAACTTGTGGTTCTCAGTTTCTTAGCAATGACCTCCCAAGCCTCTGATGGAACCTGTTGCTTTCTCTTACTATTGCTGTATGTAGTTTGCTTTAGTTGTATACCTGTAGCATGTCTCTCATTCTGTCAGCAACAGACTCCTGGAGAACACTTCCAAATCAGATACTTGTATTGAAAGAGTACCAGCAGCTGTAGCAGGGATACCACACTCCAAACAGGGCATTCAAACATAGTACAAACACAGGGGAATGTATTGTAAATGAATCAAGCAATGATGAAATTGCTAGGGACTACACTGAGCGCAATTTTACTCTTAATCTCTACATTTCATAATGCATAACATTCACACCACACTTAGAGGCACACCTCCACTTTCCATAAACGCAGCTACCCTCACTCGCACAACATACCAGTCAAATTTAAGGCTTTTCCCATCTCTCTGCAAACACTGCTGTAATAGCTTTGGCAAATGAAAACGATCGATGGATGTCAGTTCAGGACTCCCATCCATACCTCTCAACAAAGTCCAGATTGTTTGTCTCCGTTTTTGTCTATTTTTCATAAAATTGCAGTTTTCTGTCAAGTCACTGGCAAATCATTAAACAATGAAGTCAGAAAATAATGACAGGCATTTGATTTTCAGACTTAATATCATTAAGAAAATTCACGCTAATGCAAAACCTGTTATCAGCTTTCTAAGTTTGTGAGAGCAATATTTAAAAATTGTCCCTATTTTTGGGCCTATGTCCCCCATTATTTATGGCCTTGTCCAGATTTCTTATTCTAAGATGTTGAGAAGTATGCTGCTGTCCCTTCCTACTGGAGCCAGTCCACCACACTTACACAAGTGTCCCCCTCAGCAGGGCAGCAAGCAGTTATCACTGCAGATTTGCTTTATAGATTCATAGGTGTGTACTAGGCTAATGGCCCTGGAGCATTTACAAGCCTAGCCCATAGGATTACCCTGGCATCGTGCCACCCGACATTAGTTCCCAGTGCCTCTATCAAGTAAAGCCACTGGAGTGATCCCCAGGCTGAATTTTCTATTTCCCATCCACTCGTCAATATTTGTCTTGAAGAGGGCCAGTGAGGTGCTCTGCTTGACATGTATGGGAAGCCTATTCCATAGCACAGGCAGTCTCTGGGTTATGAACCTGTCCCTCCAGCATGTTCTGTTGATTGTAGTAATGAGGTTGAGGTCTCTGGCGCATGTGGTGCAGAGGGATTGGGATTTCTTTAGATGTAGCATTTCCAACAGAGCTGGGTCAGACATGGCTTTGTAAGTTAAGCAGAGACCGCCTCTAAGTAGGTGATATGAGAAAGAGAATAGTTGGAGTTTTTTGAGTCTGTCCGTATAGGACAAGTGTTTACGCCTAGGATCCTCTTTGTGAGGTACTTTTGCAGCCTCTCCAGTTGTTGCAGGTGTCTGAGGTACATGCTAAATGGGGCATTGTACTCGATGATTGACCTAATGAGGGGATTGGCCTAATGAGGGAAGCGTAGAGGGAGACTATGATCTCTTTCTTCCTGAGATGTGTAATGAGAGTAATGAGATGTGCCACATAGAAGGCCTTTCTGAACACAGTGGCAATGTGGTGGTCATAAGTGAGGTTGCTGTAAACCTGTGTTCCCAGATCTCTTATAATGCCTTCTGTGTTCAGTGGACTACCATCAGTGTGGTAATTCATGGGAACAGAGTTTTTCCCAAAGGGGATGGCGACACATTTTTTGGCATGGAGATTAAGGCCATGGTTCTGACACCAGTCATTGGTCTCAGTGAGGCCTCCTTTCTGCAGAATGTCAACATCACTTGGGGAGTTAATAATAGTTCCCAACTTGCAGTCGTCTGTGAACCTTGTCAGCCAGAGACCCTTCGTGTTGGCCTGGACTTCAGAGATGTAGATACCAAACAGGAGAGGACCCAGGACCAAATCCTGTGGGACTCCACTCATGACTGGTCATCAGTCTGACTTGGAGTCGGCTACTTTCACAGTTTGGGATCTGTAAAAGGAAAAAACTTCAAAGACCAATGCACGTTAGGTTCAAGCAAGGCACCCTTTATTACTTGCAGCAAGGAGACAAAGCATGTAGGTACAGGATTTGTCTAGTTCTTTGGTGATCAGTATGATGTTCATCGTGTTACCCTGCTGCAGTCATCACACTTGGGTTATCCTGTCGTCAGGCGGTCCCGCAGTCGGCCGGATTTCCAAAGTCTTGGTCCGACGTTGGTTGCTGTCGCCTCATCCCTGACGTCAGTGCGCCAGGGGTACATATATTGCAACTGACACCATTTTCTTCAGTCTTTCTTGCCGCACGATAGCAGAAGCAGTTCGCAAGTGCCGGTCGGCCGACTCCTGAGATTTTCGAATTCGAATTTCAGACCAAAGTCTTCTACAAAGCTAAGTACCCCATTGGGGAAACTTTTCTTGCCTCAGACCGATGTCAGAAAAAGTTAACAATTGTATTTCGTGTGGGAAGCAAATACCTCATAAGGATTTTCATTCTTATTGTATACCTTGCCTAGGCCCTGATCATGACGTCACTTCTTGTCGTTTTTGTGCTAGATTTAATAAACGTACTATTAAAAGACGATTTGATTTCGCACGACACTTTTTTTGGCAGAAAATTTAATTATAACATGCCGTTGGAGCTACCGGCGTGCACAAAAAGCGCAGGGATAAGGATCGACAGCCCAGGCCTAAGCCCGATTCCGAGGCCTCGGTTGATCCGGTCTCCGGTTATCAGTGAGGCTCCGACGCAGCCTCTGACTACCGCAGTTCAGGAAACCGAGACCGCTACAGATATTTTGATGGAATGTACTAGGCCGACGCAGCCTTTTACTTTAGGCCCTACTGACGATTTACCTTCCAAGGACGTCGGTGCCTCTGAAACACCATCAGTTTCTGAAGGCGTTTTCAGACCGACTACTCTTACAATCAAAACGTTTTCCAAGTTGAAGACTCCTTCCAAATCGAAAAAGGCTTCACTTCAGTCTCCTGTTCAAGGCCCTATGCCTAAGAAACAGATGCTTAAGATGGCTGAAGATTTGATTTCCCTTATCAGGGGTTCTCAGACTCCTCCTGACAAAAGGCCTAGACAAGAGGAAGAATCTGCTTCCTCTGAACAACTGTCTATTTCTTTGGATTCCTCTGAGGACCAAGACTATTCCTTCTCTCCTTATGAAGATTCTGATGCTGAGGACTCTATTCCCTCAGCTTCCCCTCCAGAAGATTACTCTTTTGGGGAAGCTTTACACACTATGAGGGAACATTTCCACTGGGAAGGTCAGGATTACTCTGATTCCAAGAAAAGGCTCAGAGAGTTTCTTTTACTCCCCCCTACACAGACCTCTAGCCATCCCTCCTGTTTTGGACATTGTGGATGATGTCTACTTAGAATCCAGTTTCATCCCTGACTCTCTGCCTCCTGCCCCAGCTAAGCCTGACAGATACTACAGAGTACCTGACAAATTTCTTTACAAAAGCCCAGTAGCTAACCCAGAGATTATCTCCCAGGGTCCCAAGGGGGCTAAGGCTTCCATGGCTAAAAATCCAGTACCTTCTGAAAGGGATTCAAGAGCACTAGACAGATGGGGGAAAAAGGTTTACACCTCAGCCAATTTAGCTATGAGAGCTCTAAACTGTCAATTTCATATGCTTAAGTATCAGCAATTTCTGATCTCTCAGTTAAAACAAAAGATAACCACCCTCCCTCAACAATCTGAATTGAAAGAAGTACAGGATTTGTTGCACGCCACCGAGCAGATGGGCAAACATACCTTACAATGTGGGTTTGATTCTTTAGAGGCCTCCTGCAGAGCAGCAGTCACTGGATCAGTTATACGTAGGCATGCCTGGTTAAAGGAACAAAGTCTGCCTGATCATGTTAAAGCAAAACTACTAGATGCTCCTTTACAGCAGGATGTTCTTTTTGGTGTTAAAGCAGAAGAAGTTTTAAAGAGAATGGAAGATAAGGCAAAATCAATGCAGACAGTCAAAGATTTCTTACAAGTACAACCCCTTCGCTTCAGCAGAATCTGGCCAACAAAAAATTGGTCCTTTCCAGCCACTGACTGGCCTCAGAGGGGTAAATACAGGCGCCCAAGGGGCAGAGGACAACCACAAGCTCAGTATAAACCTCGCCAATGGGGCACTCCAACCCAGAAGGGAGGAGAAGACCGGTCTCAACCCACCAGAAGGCAAACTCAATGACTTGCACCTCAGCTGGCCAAACAAAGCTCTTTTGTCAGCCCCCCTGGGGGGAAAACTAGCACTATTTGCAGACAACTGGCACATGGTCACGAAGGACAAATGGGTCCTAGACATAATTTTACGAGGATACAGATTCCACTTTCACACCTTGCCAATAAAAAGAGGAATGCCAAACCTGCCACAAAATCAAAGGGCAGAGGCTCAAAAACAAATTACAGCTCTCATGGCCATGAGAGCCATTCAAAAGGTACCAACTCAAGAGCAAGGCCAAGGATTTTATTCAAGACTCTTCCTAGTACCCAGAAAAGAAAATGCTTGGAAACCAATTCTGGACCTTTCAATTCTAAACACTTACTTACAAGTTCCCAAATTCAAGATGCTAACACTACAGCAGCTACTTTCCATGTTGGGCAAGGAAGCATGGCTGGTAATGTTGGACCTCAAGGAGACATACCTGCATGTCCCTATCAGACAAAGTTGCAGAAGATACCTCTGTTTCATTGCAGGTTCAACCCATTATCAATTCTCTGCACTGCCCTTTGGCTTATCTACTGCGCCCAGAGTATTCACAAAGTGCTTGGCAACAGTAATTGCATACTGCAGACAAAGAGGAATTCAAACATATCCATACTGGACGACTGCCTCATCCAAGCAGAAAGAAAAGACATTCTCTTACAACACCTGGCTTTTGTGAAGCATCTACTAAATTGTCTGGGGTACACAGTAAACGAAAAGAAGTCAAAACTAGTACCCTCTCAAAAAATGGCATTCCTGGGTGCCAGCTTGGACACAACGGCCCAGAAGGCTTATCTTACACCAGACAAGCAATTACAACTGATTCAATATTTCAAGACAATGGCAACAAAGACCCAATTAACTGCAAGAAAACTTCTGCAGGCTTTGGGCTTCATGGCATCTTGCATTCTGATACCATTTGCAAAACTGCATATGAGGAAATTACAGTGGTACCTAAAAAGCATATGGTCTCAACACAGCCACAGCTTGGACACAGTGATATCTCTCATTCCCTGCCTTCAACAGGAATTTCTATGGTAGGCACAGGCATGTCACCTCAACAAGGGTCAGCCTTTCACCTTGCCCCCACCCAGGCAAACTATCACAACAGATGCTTCAGACTATGCCTGGGGGGCACACATGGCAGGGCAATGCATTCAAGGCCTATGGACTGCAGAACAAAGAAAACTGCACATAACCCAAAAAGAGATGCTAGCTGTACAGAAAGCTCTGACAGCCTTCAAGGATCTACTACAGTCTGGACAACTTGCAATAAAGACGGACAACACCACAGTAATGTGGTACATAAACAAACAAGGGGGCACACATTCCTACCCTCTTTGCAGGCAAGCAATAATTTTATGGAACACAGCTCTGGCCTACCAAGTCCAGTTACAAGCTCAATTCCTGCCAGGACAGAAAAACACATTGGCAGACGACCTAAGCAGAAACATCAAAGATCCCCATGAGTGGAAGCTAGACCCACAAATATTTACAATGATAACTCAAAGATGGGGCCTACCAAATATAGACCTGTTTGCCAGTCCTGAAAACTACCAGCTGACAAAATTTTGTACAAGGACATTCCACCATCAAGCTTGGAAAGTGGACGCTCTCTCCTTCAGTTGGAAAAACCTGACAGCATATGCCTTTCCTCCATTACCTCTTCTCACAAAGGTTCTTTTGAAGGTCAAAAAGGAGAAACCTCGAATGAGTCTCATAGCCCCAGACTGGCCACACCAGCACTGGTACCCGCTATTGAAGAATATGGCTCACAGCCCACCATGGATATTGCCTCAAATACCTCATTTGCTCACGCAGCAAGACAAGCAGTTTCTACACAGCCAGATCAAAACCTTAAACCTGGCTGCATGGCAAATCAATTAAGCATCCAACCAGCCCCTCTTTCACAAGCAGTTCTGGATGTTATTCTAGAAGTCAGGAGGCCAAGCACCAGGAAGGCTTACTCGGGCAAATGGAAAAGGTTTTCTGCTTGGAACCAAGCTAAAGGCCAAGACACCACTCAGCCTCATATGCCTCACATTTTGTAGTATTTAGCTGAGATATTGCATAAAGGACTTTCCTTCTCCTCAATTAAAATCCATGCTTCAGCTCTTTCAGCTCACTATGACACGAATCCACCTTTATTTTCAAATCCCCTCCTAAGGCAGTTCCTCAGAGGGGCAAAAAACATTAGACCACCTAGAAGAGCTCCTACACCTACATGGGACCTCAACTTTGTTCTGGAAAAACTAATGCTGCCTCCCTTTGAACCAGCTTTTTCTGCAGACCTTCAGTTCCTATCTTGGAAGACTGCCCTGCTCCTGGCAATAACTTCTGCTAGGAGAGTTTCAGAATTACAGGCACTTATGGCAGTGGAACCTTTCCTCATTTTTCATCAAGACAGAGTTTCTCTACGAACTAATCCTTCCTTCATGCCTAAAGTGGTTTTCAGTGTAGCTTTAAATCAAACCATCCACCTACCCACTTTCTTCCCCATTCCACAGAACAAAGGTGAGAGACTCCTGCATGCCTTGGACATTCACAGGCAGCTTCGTTACTACTTGGATAAAACTAAGGCTTTCAGAAAAACTGACCAGCTCTTTGTTTCCTATGCTACAGCTTCTCAAGGGAGGGCCATATCCAAGCAAACCATTTCTAAATGGATAGGCCATTGCATACGATTCTGCTATACCCATCATGGGAAACCAGTTCCTCCTACCATTAGATCCCACTCTACCAGGGCAACAGCTACCTCTACAGCCTTTCTCAGGGGGGTTCCTACCAAGGAAATTTTAGAAGCTGCAACTTGGAGTTCTGTACACACCTTCACCAAACACAATCACATACCTCTTTATTCTAAGTCCAGGGCAGGCTTCGCTACTGCAATTCTGCAGGGCCTCATTGCCTCCAGTAACCCTCTATGATGCCTCCACCCTACCTTAGCTTTGGGACTCAACCCAAGTGTGATGACTGCAGCAGGGTAACACAATGAACATAGTACAGTTTTGTACCTACAATAAATGTAGATGTTCGAGTGTTCACCCTGCTGCAGTCCAGGTTACCCTCCCTCCAACCCCTCTGATCTACTGGCTAAATCTTTGCTATGCCTTACTGATGTATTTGCTTATAGCTGAAGGGATTTTGTGTTTGTACAGTGTTCTCACCTTTTGGTACTAATTTGGATCACCTTTTTGGGGGCACCTGACATCTGGGGCAAGAAAAATGAAGAAAATGGCGTTGGTTGCAATATATGTACCCCTGGCGCACTGACGTCAGAGATGAGGCGACAGCAACCTACGTCGGACCAAGACTTTGGAAATCCGGCCGACTGCGGGACCACCTGACGACAGGATAACCCAAGTGTGATGACTGCAGCAGGGTGAACACTCGAACATCTACATTTATGGTAGGTACAAAACTGTACTTTATTCTTATACAGTTCTCTTCATGTCACACACAAAATGTTACTATTCTATTGCTGACGTAGTTGGACACAGCTTTCTGTATGTTTCACAGAAAATGTTACCAGACTTGTTGCTGACATGGTCAGATTATTTGTCGTCTTGCAAAACCATTTTGAGAAAAACAACCTGGCCTTGGGCTTATTTTAGCCCACCTTAACTTTTCAATTCTTCAATTGTACAGTTCTAATACATGTGTCTAGATTCAAGGTACATTTCTAGCTTTGGTACAAGTAATGCTGACTATGGTTTATACTTTCAAGCATCTACTGTTTTCTTTAAAAAAAGCTTCTAGCAGCTGCATATTTTCTCATGACATAAGCAGAAATGAAATATCTTTGTTAGGTCTCATGACATTAGCAGAAATGAAATGCCTCTTATTATTTTCATGACATTAGCAGAAATGAAATGCCTCTTATTTTCATGATATTAGCAGAAATGAAATGCCTCTTGTTAAGTTTCTAATAGCTGTGCAGATTCATGCAGTGTGAACAGAATAAATGTATTAACCCTTTTAAACCTCGAATGCACTAAGCATGCATATTACTATTATATATTTTTCTAACAGGTTCTATCTGTGAACCAGTTTGCAACTCTACTAGTGATATAGGGGTTGATGCCTAGCTTAGTGAGTTTTTTTCTGATTCACAAATGGGGAATGGTATCAAAGGCCTTGGCCAGTTCAGGATAGGCTGTATGAACCACCTTTCCTTCATCCATAGCTCTGGTGACTGACTCAAAGAAGTCAACCAGGTTGAGCAGGCATGATCTACCCTTCAGAAAACCAAACTGTGTGGGATCCAGGGTTTGGAGATTCCCTATATCTTTGTTTATTAGGTCCATGATGATGCATTCCATAGCTTAGCATATCAGGCTCATCAGGTTAATTGGACGATAGTTCCCAGGGTCTGTAGTCGCTCCTCCCTTGTGGAGAGGGATGAGTTTATCGGTGCACAATTCCGTAGTGACAAAGCCTGAGGTGAGGCTGTGATTGAACAGGGCACACAGGTGTGGTGCCAGTTCACTCTGTAGTTCATGTACAACACAGCCAGAGATATTGTCAGGTCCCATAGAAGCTGTATTCTTGGCCTTGGACAGTGCTGTTTTAACCTGTGCAGCAATAGTACTAGTGCCTGGCAAATCTACTGGTATTGTGATTGGTCCTTTGGGGGGAGAGCTAAAGTTGGCACTGAATCTGTCGGCCAGTATATTGGCAGTACCTGTTGGCTCAGTATAGGAGGTACCATTGTGCAGTAGCTCAGAGCAAATCTGGGTTTTGCCATGGAGATTCTTCACATAACTATAGAAGGCCTTATTTATTTATTACCATTTGATGACCGGGATAGTCCACTGGGCATGGAAGAGCCCATTTTCATTGGAGGCCCAGGGAGAAAGCTCCACAGGATATAGACAATTTTACAATAGTTGTATAAAAGTAAATAAAGTAGTAGAACAGTGAATAATACAGAGATAATATATAATTTGTTAAAAAAGACATAACGTTTCAAATCTTAGGTAATGATTTACAAAAGTGAAATTCATGTAGTCTAAACATATTAAAAGTACAGGCATTTCAGATGAAAAAAACATGCAAGTAAAATATTTATGAACAGATAAAAAATAAGCTTTTGTATTTATTTATTTTTTTTGGATGTTAGAAATATGAGGAGAGGGACAGAGAGAAGGTGAGGTGGGACAGGTAAAAGGTGGTATATAATGGAGAAAAGGAGTGGGTTGGAGGGACAGAGAGAAGGTGAGGTGGGAGAGGTAAAAGGTGGTGTATAATGGAGAAAAGGAGTGGGTTGGGGGGAAATTTGAGGTATAGGGTAGGCGAGGCAGTAGAGGCAAAGGGTAACAGAGCACAGTGATAGAAAGTTGAGGTATATAGTGCATGAGAGGTGGTGTTAGAGTTTATGCGGTAGAGATACAGGAACATTCCCACTTTGAAAGAAGGTGAGATTGGAGAAGAGTTTTGAAGTTTGAGTGGCTCTGATTATTTCGAAAGGTGGTAGGGAGAGAATTCCAGAGTTTAGTTAGGGAGCAGGATAATAGGTGGTCAGGGGGTCGACGAGGTTTCTATATGTTTAGAAGATTGTGGTTTTCTGATCTTAGAGAGCAGTTGGGAATGTAGGGGGTTAAAGAGGTGGAGAGAGAAGGACAACTAGAAGGTTTGAATATGAGCTTGTGAGCAGTAGTAAGTCTAAGGAGTTTGAGGTAGTTAGGAGGTTGAAGCCATATCAGGGAGTGGAGAGAGAGAGAGAGAGATGCAATGAGTTTCTGGAGTTGGTGGCAAAGTTGGAGATTTTATTGTAACAGGCTTCCAACTTGGCCTGTAAGCCTAGCTGAAGATTAGTGAATGGGGGGGGGGGTACTGTACATAAGAGAGGAAAGAAGGTAAGTAGAGGTAAGGGTGTGTCTGGTGGAGGAGGTAAGGTAATGATTGTGTCTATACAGGAGACCTAGTTTTTGGTGAGTTTTTTTTTTTTTTTTTATCTTAGCTTGGATATAGATGTCAAATTTTAGTTTTTCATTAGTTATGACACCGAGCAGTTTGGTATGCAATATTATTTCTGTGGAGCGGTTACTCTGAGTTTGTCTATATTGGTGTTTCTTGGATGGGGAGAAAATCATTAATTTTGTTTTATTGGCATTTAAGGCGAGGTGATTACTATGCATCCATGATTCGGTATTAGAGAGGGCTAACTTGAGTTTTGAGAAGTAGGTCAGAGGGGGTGTCTGCTGTACAAATAATGGTTGAATCATCAGCATATTGAATTAGTGTAGCATCAGAGAGAGAGAGAGAGAGACTGGTGGAAGTTGTTAATGAAGATGTTAAAGAGAAGGGAGCCTAGGATGGAACCCTGGGGAACTCCAGTAGGGGTGTGTAGAAAGGAAGAAAGTGAGTTTTTCCATTTGATGGCTTGCTGTCTTTCAAAGAGGTAGTTTGTGAACCAGGTCATGGTGGGGGGGTTGAGAGAGGAGAGCTGGGATAATAGTAAGGGGTGAAAACGGTATCAAAAGCTTTAGAGAGGTCAAGGAACAGGGTAGAAACTATTTTGCCATAGTCGCAAGCAAGGTTTATGGAGTCTAGAGAGGAGGGCAGTGATGGTACTATGCCCATGACGGAAACCATGTTGTGTAGGGGTTAGGTTGATGTTATGTGATCCTATCTCGCCTACATTCTGACTGATGGGTTCGGAGCCGATCCCTCGGCTCCGACTCGGCACGCTTATGCCAAAGAGCGAAGTCTCTTATTGGCTGAGCTTACTATATCCCAGGATGCACCACTACCAGTCCCCCAGATCTCGTTTGCCGCTTCCCTGCGAAGACGTGGTCTCGAGCTGGCTGGGCTGAGTAGTTATTTTAACTAACTTTTTCTGTCAGTTTTTTGCTGTTTTTTGTCTCAAAAGCTGTTTTAACGGCTAACGCTCTTATTGTGTGTGTTTGGATTGTGAAAACTTGTTGTGTGATTGGGTTGAGTTTGATTTCGGCCCCCCTTCATCTAGGGCCTTCCCGGTCAGTCAACCCTTCTAAAACTTTACAGGGTTTCAGAGTTCCCTGTCATTTGCGCTCTTAAGCGATAACTGTAAGCCTATTTTTTAGGTTTGTCACCAGTAAATCAGTAGTTGTATATTTTCCTGTCGAAAGTTACTGGAATTGTTTACTATAATGTCTCAGACTCCTAGGCCTTCGGGCTTTAAAAATGTTCAAAATGTGGTTTCAAAATGTCTATCACAGACGATCATTCGCTCTGTGTGTATTGTTTAGGTGCAAAACACTTGCAGGAGTCATGCAGCGTATGTCACGCTTTTTCCTCAAGGGTCCTCCAGGAGAGGAAAAATAAATTGATTCTTAAGGGGTTAATTAAACCTTCCTTTGAAGAAGCCTTGGCATCCTCTCCTTCTCCGGCTAAAGAAAGGGCGTCGGTTCCGACCAGTCCGTCGGATCCGACCGCCAAGAGACATAGGCAGGCCTCTCCTTCGGCTCCAAAGACTTCGGAGCCGAGGTCGGAACGGTCTGCCTCGATGCCACCAGTGTCGACTCCTCTGGCTTCGGAGCCGATGGCTGGGGCATCGAGAGGCGGGTCACCTTCGTCGGCTCCA
The DNA here is from genome assembly GCF_019279795.1 of Protopterus annectens. NCBI lineage: Eukaryota > Metazoa > Chordata > Ceratodontiformes > Protopteridae > Protopterus > Protopterus annectens. The sequence goes on along the minus strand of NC_056725.1, from coordinate 777,809,484 downwards.
CTGCTCTTGGAGCCGACAAGGGTCGCCCGCTCAGACACTTCCTCCTCAGCGCCGAAGTCCACCTCGGCACCGATGGAATCTGGTGTGTGTATTCCCTCGGCGCCGATACTCGTCGAGTCGCCTCGGAGCCGGTCCCCTAGCCCTTTGGGGCCGTTGGAGAGGCCGTCTCGAACCCGTTCTGTTTCCTCTCGGTCTTCGAGAATGTCAGATTCTGATATAGACAGGGTGCTCCAAAGACTGTTCCAGTCCCCAGTCTTCCAAAAATTTGTTTCGGTTCCGACCCAGTTGGCTTCGGAGCCGATGACCTTGGCCCACCCCATTGCCATTCCTCCTCCGACTGCTTCGGCTCCGTCGGAGCAGGTGCTGTTGGAGCCGGTGGAGATCTCAGGGTCGGCTCCGACCCTTACTCCAACCCGGCCTTCGGGTCCGAGTTTGGTATCGGACTTCTTCGGCTGGACCCGGGGTGATGTTTGGGACCTATGCTTTCGGTTCCGAGCCTCCCCTCGGTGCTTCGCTGCGGGACTTCCGTCGGCTATCACGGCTCCGGAGACCGGACACTCCCAGGATTCTGGGGGTCCGGCTTTCAGGGCCATGAGGAGTGCCTTGGCCAAGTCCTCTTCAGCCATCTCTCCGGCTTTACCGGCACCTTCCCTGGGCGTGGAGACTGGGTCTTTGGCAGTTCCCCTGTCCGTAGTCAGCGGAGCCCCGAGGCCTGAGGTTACCCCAGTGGGGTTCCCTCCTCCTGAGGGTTCTTCGGAGTTGTCTTCGGAGGAACCCCCAAGGAACAGATCGTGCAAGAGGAAGCACGTGGACTCCCCCGAGTCTATTACATCAGACACTGATATGGATGATGCAGAGGGGTCCCCGAAGTCGTCCTCGGATGATGTCTCATTTGCAGACATCTTAGAGATCCTCAAACAACGAGGCGGCTGGATATCCAAACCCCTCTGCGGACGAGTCAGTGCTCCTCAAGGCCTTTGGGGCTCAGCCCTCCGCCTCCTGGGTGTCTCCGCCCTTGGACGAGCTTCTGGATTTAGTTTGTCGAAGGGCGTGGGAACATCCAGATACCGTGGAACCAGTCCCTTCTCGTCCAAATAAATTTTTGTCTGCTCCCCCTGAGAAGGAGTTCCTCACTAAAGGCGTGGCTGTAGATGCCATGGTGGTGGCATCTGCTACACAACAGGACGTGGCAGAGGCTTCAACGTCCGTCCATCCTCCTAATAAGGAGTCTAGGAGTATGGACAGGTGCGGAAGCGCACCCTGACTTCAGCGGCCTTTACTTTAAGGTCTCTGAATTATTTGGCACATTTTACCAGGCTTCAGAGGGATCTGGTCAAGGAGTTGTCAGATTCCCTCTCGGTAACCTACCTGAGCAGCTAGCCCAGTCGGTTAGCTCTCAGTTGGCTATCCTTGTCAATTTCTAACTCGTCCATGAGGCTCATTTCCTATGCGGCCGAAGGCGGGTAGAGCGCAAGCACAGGCGTGGCTCACGTAGACAAGCCTGGCTCCGCTTGTGTCAGTTCATGGAGGCCTTCAAGTCTTCCTTCGCCGACGCTCCCTTTGATGGGTCCTCATTGTTTGGACCCAAGGTTAAAGACACCCTTACCGCTGTGAGCAAGAGGGAAAAACTTTATCTGCCGTAGGTGCCCGTTATTCCACTCCCTTCGGCCTTACCCCAAGGCTAAAGGAGGGGAAAATGTGGTTCCGCAAATCTCGCAAGTTTTTCTCCCAACAGCAGGAAGATTCCCTTCCAGAGGCAGAGGACGGGAAATTTTTCAGGAGACGCCGTCCCAGAGGCGGCAGAGGGCCCCGCAATTCTGGAGACCGCGAGTCCTTTCGTGGCTCTTCAGCCTCCCACACGTCATGAGGGATTGCCCGGCTGTGCTGCTCGAGCCAGTCGGGTGTCGTTGCCAAGCACCTAAAAGCCTGGGAGTCAATCACTCAGGACAGATGGGTGCTTCGGATCATTGCCGGAGGTTACACCATCCCATTCACATACTCGCCCCCACCGTCCAAAAGAATCCCGGACCCACCACCCAGTCAAAGGGAAATGGCAGCCGCAGAAGCTTTAAAGCTGCTAGAAAAAGGAGTCATCCACCCGGTCCCCACAGACCAGATCGGATCAGGAAATTACTCCAGGTTCTTTTTAGTGCCAAAAGACAGGGGACCTGAGACCAATATTGGATCTCAGCAGACTGAACCAATCCGTCACGAAATCCAAATTTCGAATGGTCACGTTACAATCTATTCTCCCATTGTTGGAGAAGGATGTTTGGATGTGCTCCATAGACCTCAAGGACGCCTATTATCACATACCGATACATCAGGCGTCCAGAAGGTATCTGCGCTTCAGCCTGGGAGTCAGTCATTACCAATTTTGCGCTCTGCCCTTTGGTCTCACCACAGCCCCCAGGGTGTTCACCAAGTGTTTGGCAGTAGTGACGGCTCACCTGAGAAGTCTTGGATTCCAAGTGTTTCCCTATCTCGACGACTGGCTCCTGACTGCCACCACCAGGCATCTACTAATGGACAACCTCAAAGCCACCATCTCCCTGGGTATTACCCTGGGGATTACATTCAATTGGTCAAAGTCTGTCTTGCTGCCCTCTCAACGCATAAAGTTTATAGGAGCAGAGATAGACTCAAGATTGATGCGCGTCTTTCTTCCTGCCGAAAGGATCCAAACTTTACAGGGCCAAGTTCAAGCTCTGATCTCGAGATCCAAGCCCCAGCCAGGATGGTTCTACAAGTTTTAGGCTCAATGTCTGCCACGGTTCTTTTAGTTCCTCTGGCAAGATTACACATGAGGATTCTTCAGTGGCTATTGTCAACTCAATGGTCCTTTCAGGATCTTCCCTCAATCATCACATCATGATTACGGATATATGCAAAAGGGACCTTCGCTGGTGGCTTCAGACATCCAATTTGGATCAAGGAAAACCCTTTGTTCTTCCCTCTCCAGTGGTTACCCTGACGACAGATGCCTCCCAGATAGGGTGGGGGCATTGTTTGGGCAGGCTAGGTCAGGGCTCCTGGCTTCCAGGCGGAGCTCTTCTCCACATCAACGTGTTGGAGATGAGGGCTGTACTTCTATCCCTACAAGCCTTACACAAGTTTCTTCCTCAGGGCATCATCGCCATCCACACAGACAACATGTCGGTGGTTTGGTATCTGAACAAACAAGGAGGGACCAGATCATACCCCTTTGCAGAGAGGCCATGAGAGTGTGGGAATGGGCTGTAGCTACCAACCGCTTCTTGGTAGCGACCCACATCCCGGAAAGTCAAATGTATTGGCAGACAAATTAAGCAGGACAATTCTCTCTCCTCACGAGTGGTCTCTAAACCACACAGTAGCAGCTCAGGTTTTCAAGAGATGGGGACGCCGTGCTGCGACCTATTTGCAACTCCACAAAACACCAAGTGCCAAAGGTTCTTCTCCTTGATCCCACATCAGGGAGTACCAGCCATGGATGCTCTAGCACAACCTTGGCCAACAGGGCTACTTTATGCCTTTCCTCCAATTCCACTTCTTCCCAAAGTTATTCAAAAGCTTCTCAACTGGGGTCTTCAATGATACTGATTGCCCCATACTGGCCTCGTCAGATATGGTTTCCTTACCTGAAGAAGCATGCAGTGGACGATCCGTGGACCTTAGACCTAATTCGGACTTGCTAATCCATCAGTCGGGACATCGGCATCAGTCCCTTCAATCTTTGAAATTGACAGCTTGGCTCCTCCACTTCCGACCTTAGTTAGAAGGCACACACTAGACCCGGAAGTTGTTCACATTTTATCTTGGCCCACAAACCCACCACTAACAAATTGTACCTCAGTAAGTGGAAGAGGTTTGCTATCTGGGCTCAACTCAAGGGCTTAGACCCTATCACTGCTCCTGTCCCAGAGGTTTTGAAATTCTTAACATCCCTGTTTAATCAGGGATCTTCTGTCTCAACTATTAAAGTCCAACTAGCGGCTATCTCTAAATTCCACGAATCCATGGATCCTCCTTTGATGAGCAGCAGACTATGCAAAACTTTCATTAAAGGTGCGAGCCTATTAAGACCACCAATTTTTCATCCTGCACCTCCGTGGGATCTTGATTTGGTGCTTCGCGCATTAACATCTCCCCCTTTCGAACCGGCTGCTACATGCGAGTTAAAATATCTGTCTTGGAAAACTGCATTCTTAGTGGCAATTACTTCTGCAAGAAGAGTTTCAGAGCTTCAAGCCCTGTCTATTAAGCCACCGTACTTGATTTTCCACAAGGATAGAGTATCACTTAGGCCTAATCCATCCTTTGTCCCAAAGGTCTGTTCTAGTTTCTGTCTCCAACAATCTCTAGAGCTACCAGTTTTCTTTTCAAAATTCTCCAATGAAGCAGAATACACTCTCCATAAATTGGATGTTCACAGGCAATTACGCTTCTATTTAGACAGGACTCAGCAACTTCGTAAGTCAGACCAGTTGTTTGTGTCCTTCTCAGATAATAAATTGGGCCAAACCATCACAAAAGCTACTATCTCAAAATGGATCAGAGATTGCATAACTCAGGCTTATTCTTCTTCGAATAAGCAACTTACAACATCTATCAAAGCTCATTCTACCAGAGCTATGGCTACTTCTATAGCTTTTCATTCCAAGCTCGCTATATCGGAAATTTGTGCTGCGGCTACTTGGTCCAACCCGCACACTTTCATTTCCCACTACAAATTGGATGTGGCATCTAAAGGACGAGCATCATTTGGTTCCACGGTACTCAGGAGTGTTTTCCAGTGAGCCACCCAGGATTCAGGTGCTAGGACGCTGTCCCATCAGTCAGAATGTAGGCGAGATAGGATCACATAACATCTTTTAGTTATGTACTCACCATAACTTCAGATGTTTGGGATCCATCTCGCCTACATTCCTAATACCCACCCTCCTTCCCCCTGCCTTGGAGATCAGAAGAGATTGAACGGTTTTGAGTTCTACTGTTTTATCTTGTTTCATCTGACGATGTTATATAAGCAGGGTATGCATGTGTGCATGTATGCGGACAAACTAGATCTGGGGGACTGGTAGTGGTGCATCCTGGGATATAGTAAGCTCAGCCAATAAGAGACTTCGCTCTTTGGCATAAGCGTGCCGAGTCGGAGCCGAGGGATCGGCTCCGAACCCATCAGTCAGAATGTAGGCGAGATGGATCCCAAACATCTGAAGTTATGGTGAGTACATAACTAAAAGTTTTCGATCATATAGGAAATCATTTGGGATTGAATACATTTCTCCATGATTTTTGATAGTGAGGGTAGGATGACTATGGGCCGAAAATTAGAAGTGTCGGTGTTTTTTTCCCTCCTTTATGGAGTTGAATAATAAAGGCGTATCTCCATAGTGAGGGGGTGTATGATTCTAGTATGCATCGGTCTATTAAGATAGAGATAGTATGGGCAATGCTGTCTGCAGACAATTTGAGGAAAGTTGTGGGTAGGTTATCTGTGACAGGGGAGCATGGTTTGAGTTGAAGGAGGAGCTTCTTTGTTTTGCTTATTAGAGACAGGAGAGAAGTTAAAAGTAGGAGTAGGGGTAGTCAGATTGCGTGAAGATGTAGAGGGGTTGATTGGGGGATGAGGTTGAGAGTGGTGAGAGAAGCTTGTGGGTGGTTGGTTGGGGGAGGAGGTTGAAAGTAGTGAGAGAAGCTGGTGGTGAGTTTAGCTATGGATTCTATGAAGAAGGTATTGAAGTTAGAGGCATTTTCTAGATCATTAAGGTTTAGGTTAGGGGATGGATTATCCTTATTGCCTGGGTGGAGAAGGGAGGAGATAGAGTCCCAGAATTTTCTTGGGTTGGATAAGTTTTCTGATTGAAGTTTATTGTAGTATGATTTTCGATCCCTGATTATTAGCTTTTTTGCAGTGTTATGGAGTTGTTTGACTTCTATTAGGACATGGGGTCATTTATTTTTATGGTAAAGTTTCCACTTTGTATCTCTTAGGTGCATGATTTGTTTAGTTTCTTTGGTTAATCAAGGGGAGGATAAAGTTTTAACTCTTTCAGTTTTAATGGAGGAAAGCTGTTAAGGTTCAGAAAGGCTGTATTAAAGTAATCAATGGCATTGTCGAGAGGCAAGGTTTTTAAGGGTGAGCAATCTGTTACTTTTAGGCAGTCTATGAATATTTGTGGGTTGAAATTGGAGAGGTTCCGAGCAGGGCTGGCCTTAGCTGATATGGTGCCCTAGTCGAAGTAGTGCTCCGGCGCCCCTTAAGCCCCACACACGTCATGCTCATGAAACACCCCTACGAGCCATGCCCACAGGTAGGTCACTCCCCAAAAAAGCCACTCCAGTCATTCATTCCCCAAGAAAGCCAGTCCAGTTATTTCCTTTAATTATTTAAATGCATTGAAGAAAAGATACCTTGTAATGTAGTTTAAACTGCAAGTGAAGATGGAAATTTCCTTTAATAAACCTGGTTTATCTGTTGCTCCTTCACACATACTTTACTGTAAAAGTCATGTCTTCTATATGTGCCTTAGTTCAAAGGGGTGCTTAGGTTAATCTAAACAGTTTAATTTACTCTGGGTAGGCAAGCAAACCTTACAGCTCAGGAAAGTAGAATAGAAAAGCAATACAGCAGAAAATCAGGGTTTTTTAAACAAATATTACAATAAAACTCAGCCAAATAAGTTGGAAAAGTCTGTGGCAGCAAGATATAAATGCTACATTACATTTAACAGTAGCTAATTACAGTTTGATACAGTGTAAAACACTATGCAATACGGAAGGATAGCACTATCAGCAACACGACAATCTTGATACATTTGTATCATCCCTGCTTGCAGTTCAGTGTCTTCTAAACACAGTTCTTTAAAATCAAAAGCATTTCCATTCAAAACCAACTCGCAAGAGTAAGATTCAACAGTTAATTCCTGCATCTTACCTGGTGAGCATGCGATCACTTAGCCCGCGGGACAAGGGGGAGTCAAGTAGTTAGAGCAGATAATTTAAAAATGGCGTCCTTGGTTCTAGTGGACTTGTGTAGAAGTAGGCAGGATGTGAGGTAATAAGTGAGGGTGGGCTACACCAGAAAAACAAAGGATTTCTCAGTCAGTCAGTATATATGAAAAAAATAGAACAATGAGGCATTAAATGCGAAGTAACATTTTTTTTTTATTTTTTTTATTATTTATTTTTTTTAACTGTCCTGGCCAACCTGCTGATGTTAAGTGGGAGGGCGCTCACTCCCCTCCCCCATAGTTCTGGCTTCCAGTAACACTTCAGCAGGGCAGGGCGCCGAGAAGAGCGCAAACTTCGTTAATTAAAACAAATAAAAACTGCGCCCTTTAAGAGGCTGACCTTTACGGCGCCCTAGGTGGTCACCTAGTTCGCCTATGCCTAAGGTCGGCCGTCGTTCCGAGATTGTACATAGTGGTCTAGCTTTTGAGTGGGAGAGGAGTGATGGTCAGCAAATGCAGGCAGGTGGTCACTGAGAGACACAGGAAAGGTGCCCGTCTTTGAGATGAGGTTATGATGAGACACTAAGATCCAGTCAATGATGGTACCAGTGGTTTCACCTTTGTTTGGCCTGGCAGGAGAGTTTATTAATTGGGTATAGTTGTAGAGGTTGATATTTAGGGAGGGGGGGTTCAGAGTTTATCATGACCCAGTTTGTTTACGTCACCTAAAATAATTTCATTTTTGATGTTAGTTGAAAACCAGGAGAGTATGCCTTCAAGTATAGGGTTGTTGTTGCCTGGAGGAATATAGAGGGCAGCGATACATATGGATTTGTATTGAGTTTAAGGAGGGCAATTCAGAGTTCAGAATTGGCAAATTTAAGAATGGGATTGGTGTAGAGAGTAACAGTGTAGGAAGAGTAGTAGAGTATAGCTACTCCGCCACCTTTTTGCTGGGTCTGTCAGAGCGTAGCATTTGGTAGCCTGGTGGGAGAATTTCAGTTTTTTTTTATATTACAATTAAGCCAGGTCTCATTGATGGCAAGAATGTCAGGTTGGTTATGGGACAGCCAAGCGTGGAGGATGGGAATTTTATTTCTAAAGCGGCATTGATTGTAATAAAGCAAAAATTCTTGGGGGAGGGGGAATGTGGTAGATGGAGATGAGAGTTGGGTGTGGCGTTGGTAGGGCCAGAGTGGGGTGGATGTCTCTGGAGGGAGACAGTGAGAGCCTGTCTAGTACGAGTCTAATATAGTTTGTTAAAGAGGGTTGAGTATAGGTGGTGATGAATGGTGTATTTGGATGGGTGTGGGGGGTGAGGGAGGAGAGGATGGGAATTACTGTGAAATTAAATAGGAGGGTAGTGTTTGAAGAGTACAGCTCAAGGGCTATAGAAGAGAAAGATAGACAGGTAGTGTGTTTGAAGTTTGATGTATAGTGTGAAGGTAAAGTGTAGAAGTGTGATGCATATTGTTGCTGCCTTGTGGTTCTCTTTACTATCTGCTGCAATTCTGTTTTCATAGCTTGCTTTAAAGGATTTGATGAGGGATCTCAACTTTTTGTTGAGGTTGATAAGGGAGTTTTTCCAGTCTTGGGACTTTACCTTATTCTTCCTTCTGTTGTATAGTTTGTTTATGGCAAGGGACCACCAGATTGTCTTCCTTTTTTTTGGAGAAGAGCATCTTGGTCCTTTTGGGTATGGTGAGAGCCATGCATTTGTGTACATGTTCGTACAGTGCATTGGTGTATGATTCGGTGGTCATGCCACTATTCTCCATTTGCATGGGTGCCGTGAAGGTAGTCACCTCTGTTGGCTTTAGTTCTTTTACACAACACAGACACACAAAACAATGATACATGGTTAATGTGGACAAATCTGTGTGCTCAGTGTCACCGAACTTTTCTCCAAAGAGTTTTATGACACTTGCTACCAATCCACTTGTCAGTCTGCAGCTGCAAATCTTGCTGTCCTCCAGGCTATCTCTTCTTTTCCTTGGTTTTGTTTCTCTTGTAATGTCGCTTTTACTCATTTTTTCTTCTGCCTCCCATATCTACCCTAATTATTTTCTTCTAACAAATACTTTCTCACTCTTCCTGTCCTCCGCCTTACCCACTATTTAAACTTTTCCACTCTGACATTTGCTTTTAGTCTAATATCTGAATAATTGAGTGGGATTTTGATGACAGCATCAAGGAAAAGTTCCTTTCTTCTGTGTTTTTTTTTCTTAGGTTTTGGATTGTCCTTAGTATAGTGATTGATATTTTTAGTATATTGATATTGTATTCATCATGTTTATTGATGGCATATGTGCATTATTGTACATATATGTGCGCTAATATTTGTATTTATCTATGTATTTACAGTATATTGAAATATGTCAATTTTCACCTGAGTATATATATGCATTTTATGGGGGGGGGGGGTCAGGGTAGACCCTAGCAATTTCATCATTGCTTGATTCAGACACAATACATTCCCCTGTGTTTGTACTATGTTTGAACGCCCTGTTTGGAGTGTGGTATCCCTGCTACAGCTGCAGGTACTCTTTCAATACAAGTATCTGATTTGGAAGTTTTCTTCAGGAGTCTGTTGCTGAGAGGATGAGAGACATATAAGTATACAACTAAGACAAACTACATAAAACAATAGTAACATGAAGTACTAGGTCACATCAGAGGCTTGAGAGGTCATTAAGAAACTGAGAACTGTTGTAAAGCTTAGTGTTAAATAAAATAAGTTCAGGTTGTACTATAAGAGAATAACTGTAAACATAATCATGTCAGCAGCCAGAATGCATTACAAGTTGAATATTTTAGTGTGCACATTTTAAGAAATGGATAGATTGGCCTAAACTCTGGACTGGTGTGTGTGCCTTTTTTTTTTTTTTTTTTTTTTTTTTTTTTAATTCCTGGGAAATGCTATTTAGAAGTGAAGAGACATATGAGGGAACAGTTTTAGTGGCACACTAAACACTGTGATTTGTTTGATGTCTATTGTCATGCAAAGCTGACTAAATAGTTGAATCTACCCAAGCTGGAAATGTGAGACTGTAGCCCACTGAAGGAGGGGAGATGGGAGGAGTAACTTGGCCAGGAACTGAAACTTGCAAAATTGCTCCTTGTGAAAAGTCTTTTTTAATCTCAGAAATTTAGTGACTCTTTTGCAAGCTTCTTTCAGAGAATGTGCAATACATCAGAAGAAACAACATTTGAAAACTCTGTGCAGACCAGTTAATGACACATGAGCTGCGGACTCTCAAACTTGGCATTTTTTTTTTCAGGTGTTCCATTCTAAGTGAATGGAAGTCTAGTCTGACAACAAATGGTAGGGCTATTTATTCTCACAATCTATGCATTATGCGACAGAATTAGCTTTCCAAAACAATTACGATATCTGCCCCCATATGGGCAGATGAGTAAAAAAAATAAATAAATAAAATTAGGAATGATTCCTTAGTTTGCTGCAGGCAATTTTGGGAGGTGCAGTAAATCATGGCAAGATAAATATATGTTTTTTCGTTTGCCCGTAGTGGTCCTTTAAGGATTAATTGCCTATGTTCTGAAGCAGTAGTCATTTGCAATGGACAAGACAATACACAGAGCACACAAAAAGATATATCTTTTTTTTCTGTGCTACTATTAGATTGTACCTCAATGGCATATATTTTATCTTTACAGTGAACTTTTGTTGATTTTGTTAAAAGTGTGGGGAGCTGAAATGCATTTGCCTAACTTCATGTCACTAATGTTTGGAAGGACGTGACTGAGGGGAGGGGAAGAGGAAAGAAAAAGATAACGGCAAGTAAAACAATTTCTGTTCTTAACATTATTTCTGTGAACTTTTAGGGTTTATTTAAAAAAAAATTTTGTGGCTGTTTTGACTTTTTTTGGATTTCCCAGCTCCATTTTTACCAAATAGGTAAACTTTTAAGCTTTATTAAAAAAAAAGTTTTTGACTTTTTTGACTTTTTTTGCTTTTTTACCAAAAAGGTAAATTTTTAGGGTTTATTAAAAAAAAAGTTTGTGACTTTTTTTACTTTTTTTTTTGGTTTTCCGGGCTCCATTTTTACCAAAAAGGAAAATTTTTAAGATTTATTCAAAAAAAAAGTTTGTGACTTTTTTGACTTTTTTTTTGGTTTTCCCAGCTCCATTTTTACCAAATAGGTAAATTGTTCATACTATAAATTTACATGTTTTATAGTAAAGCATTTTTAGTTGTATGTGATAAAGATAAATAGATGCCTTTTTTCCTCTTTCTTCATTACAATGCAAAAAAAAGAACAAAAGGCTAGACAAAAAAGCATGTTTACGTTAAAAGGCTGTAATCTTGGGTTGTCGAGGTGGGGGATGGGGTACAAAAGTACACAGATCATAATATATGTAGAGCTGATTTGTTTTCTGTTACTTTTGCATAGGGCAATATCTGAATTAAGACCCTTGGCATAATCTAATATGTTTTGAGTGAAAGTAAATAAGAGAAGCTTTCCTTTAGCAAAAAAAAATGTTTCAGCTTGCCTGTGGCTGCAGCTGAGGGCTTCATTTTTTCTCACGTTTCCGTGGAAGCAAGCTGATTATAAAGGCAATAAAGGAAAGCCAAAACACTGGTTTCTTCAAGGCTTAAAGAAATCTGAAAGCATGCAAGTTATTTTTTACATCTGGGAGGGTGATAAAAAGATGAAAAAAGAACGGACACACGTTTTAGAAAGTAGAAGCACAGTGTGTCTTAGCATGGATGACCTCAAATTTATTTTTTCTTAAGGCCTGTGTTTGCACGCATCTGTTTGGGACAATTGTTCCTATTAAGAGGGTTAAACTTCATTATTTGAAGATGTACCTAGTTTTGTATATTTGTATTAAGTTAACCTGTTATGATGGGGGTGTTCTGAAGGTATTTATTTTTTTTTGTTTGAGAGCTTTTATTAAGACAAAAAGTCTTGTAGCATTTGACATAGGATCCACTGTTGATGATAAAACTATATGCAAGATCAACCTGCCAAACAATAGCGGGTGCATCTATCACAAAAGATGGAAACAGACATAAAAAAAGAGCGGTCTTATATAATAGGTGTGAATAATGAATTCTTATCATAACGATGACGCTTTCAAAATTATCTTGGAATGTGGTCTCACAGGTATAGTCAAAAAGGAAAGAATATTTAATTATATTAATAAATGCAAAATACAAATAGCAATGGTACAGGAGACGCATTCGAAAGAACTGAGCATGTGAATTTGATAGAGAGGACTTCAGGAAGGTTATTCAGCAAAATCTAAGGGACAAAGGAAAAGAGGAGTACTTGTATTAATTGCTAGAACTTCAATAGTGATAGAAGGGGGCTAATGGCAGATTTGTGGTAGTAAGGGGCTAATGGCAAGGGATGACAGTTAAAATAAAATGTATTTGTATTCCATCTAAAATTGTTATTATGGAGCTTAAAAAAATTGGGGAGAAATAATCAGCTTTCAGCAGTGAATGTTATTCATAGGTGGGTACTGAAATTTGATTTGCAGCAATGAGCATGTGTCTGGGGAACCTAGAAGGAACAATATAACAAAAGAGGGTAGATTTCTTAAGAAATGTATGAAAATGTTTAGTATGGAAAATGTGTATTTAGTGGTAGGAACTGTGAGAGAACTTGCATATTATTCCCGAAGACAAAATAACTGGGCTAGACTAGAACAGAAATTATATTTTACTGGAACATGTGCATTTAATTGGGAACTTTGACAGAAGTCCAATAAGTATTTCAGATCATGCTGCAGTAATTACCAAGATAAAAATGCAGGGTAATGAAGTAAAGATAAGACACTGGTGCTTCCCCACCTACCTGTTGAGGAATTTAAGGAGTGGTTAGTGGAAATTATTCAGGAGTTGTTAGGAAAGCTAGAAAGTACTCCAGAACTTAAAGCTATTGAGTGGGATAAAATGAAAGTGGAGTTAAAATAAGTTAGAAATAAAAGAAAAAGATTGAGTTTGTAATTGATTAAGAAGTAACAAAATTATTTGGAGTGGCTGACAAACGTTAAAGTATTACAGAATAAGGGGAATCTCACTGAACAAGGAGAGGCGCAATTGTAGAGCGATAAAGAGAAAATAAGTGGCTACTTCATAAATTTCCAGTGGAATTACTTTTTTTCTGAAGTCGTCTGAGGGTTACTTGGAAGAAAACACATGTATTGACTATTGTTGTGGCATTAATAAATCACTCTATTTACCAGCAGCTAGTTTTGAGCCTCTCGTGTCCAGTATTTTGAATTGTTGATTTATTCGTTCTGGACTGTGAGTCTTTTATTGTGGTTCAAAGAGAAAATAAGGCAGTATCTGAATAATATGCATAAATTTAGAAAGATTACTGATAATTGACTGTTTTTTTTGATAATGATTCCTTTAGCCCAACGTCTTGGACAACAGAAAATAGAAAGGGTTGTTGTCAAACTTAGGGAGCCTATAACAAGAAAAATAACCAGAGATCTGTAGTGGTATTAGAGATATTTTGGAAATTTTGTGAAAATTAGTGTAAAGCAGAGAAATGGGGAAATGAAGACAAAGCACAAATGGAAGATTTATGGAACAGTTAAATATGCCAAGGTTAGAGATGAGGCTCAACAATCAACAGTTAAGATAGGAGGAGATGAGATAAAAATGGTGATGTATAACCAATCTGCAGGAAAGACTACAGAAATAGATAGTATTCTAGTGGAAGTTTGGAAAGTAGGAGCGAAGAGAGTGGTAAAGAAATGGAAGGATTTGTTTAACCTTGTTTTAAATGTAGGGGAAGCACCAACATCCTGGAAAAAACTGGGCTAACTGTAATACCTAAAACTGAAGAAGAAAAAAAATCAGATCCAGCTTCATATAGGCCCATTTAAATTTTAAACCATGATTGTAAAATGTGCAAGTCTATAATGGCTAAAAGAATGTCAAAAGTGTTGCCAAATTTGATAGATATGGATCAGCATGGTTTTGTGGAGGGGCTAAACATGTGACAACATTAATAGAACAATGGTCATCTGGAGGGAAGCAGAATGGAAGAAAATAATGTTGTTTTTGGTGGGTCTTGATGCAGAGAAAGCATTTGACAGAGTAAGCTGTGATTTTGAATATTGCATTGGAAGCAGTTGTGTTCCCTGATACAATAATAAGGTTAATTAGAAGGATATATGAAGGATCAGAGGCAAGAATTAAAGTGGGAAGATTCCTCTCAGATAATCTGTGTTTGAGCATCAGAACCAGGCAGGATGGTCTTCTTTCCTGTTTATTCACTTTATATTTGGAGCCATTAGCAAATTAGGGAAATAGGGGGCTTGGAAATACCAGAATGCAGATGATATTATTTTGTACCTGATAAATCCAGAAAAGGATATCACAGTGTTGTGGAACATTTTGAGACAGGGTCAAGTCTTTTTGGGATATAAAATTAATGAAGATAAAACAAAGGCTATAGCTATAAATTATGTACCCACTCATGAATTGGTCCAGCAGTACCAATATTTATGGGGGCAAGATAAGAGGAAGTATCATGGATTAAATATGCTTCTGTTATGGTAGCTAGGAATATGTAGAAAAAGACTATAAACAAAAGCTAATAGAAAAATTGAGAAACTGGAAACTCTTTTTTATGGATATTGATAGTAAGATGCATACAGTGAAAATGTTTAGTCCCTTTTGTCTTGTGTACAGGCCAAGTGTACTTTTAACAATCTGGGGAGAAGTCGTAGACAATAATTAATAAAGAATTGAAGGAATTTAGCTGGGAGGGAAGGTGGGCAAAAGTTAAATGGGGTAAGATTATCCTTCCAATAAAAGAAGGTGGTTTAGGGTTATCTGATTTGAAGGGTTATTTTAGAGCTACACGGTTGAGGCTCACATACATAACACAAGCAGAAGATTATAATTTAAAGTGGAAAGGAATGATGAAGCAGGAGAAAATTCAAGAAATAAGACATTGAATTAAGGAGAATACTAACCATACAGAATATTATATTTATACAGTAGCAAAAAGTATTCTAAGAACTAAGCCAATATGAGACTGGAGAAAGATTTTGTCAATAGGGATGACTGTGAGTAGGGGTACTGAAAATAGGCAAGAGGGGCTGGAATTTACTGGAGAAACCTGGCAAAGGAGACAAGATTTTGGCCCCAAATGACTCGAGCACAAAAGGTAATAGTGTAAGATGAGGTCAAGAAGACATTTGCATTGCAGGCTAGAAACTGCCTTCCCTACCAAGGCTTGATTTCAGAATACAGGCAGAGAGAAAAGGATAGAGGAGCAGCTGTTCAAAAAGAGATAATTAGTAAGGTGTATAAAATATTGCATAATAACTATAAGAATAAATCAGAGAAGGTTAGAAAAGGGTGGGAAGAGAGGCTGAAAAAGCAATTTACAAGAAAACATTGGGAAGACATATGTATGACTTTCATATATGCAATCAATTCCAGAAGGTTTAAGATCTTTGTTTGGAGCTGTTTTTATACCCAAAGCCAGGTATATAGCAGATGTTGGAGGTATAATCTAGAAGAAAGAGGTAACTGGGAACATATGTTTTGGGAGTCCATTAGTTGGACAGATTTTAAAAGTTCCCCTACAGAGTACTATTATCAAAATATTGGGTGAGCAAATTTTGTTCCCTGCCATAAAAATCTGTTACTAGAAAATGGAAATCAAAGTCTAAACCAACTCTATTTGAGGTATTGGATATTATAAGCATTTAGCATTGTAAGACAGGATCGCTCCACCAAGAAAGGTGGAGGAGTAGCAATTATATATAGAACTAACCTAAAACTTACTCTTCTTGACCTTTCCTTCTCCCAAAACTACAATGCTGAAATAATTTGCTCAAAAATACAAATCAACAACAGTAAATCAATAAACATCATCTGTGCATATATCCCCCCAGGAAATAACATCCCTACCCTAGAACACATTCTAGAACAAATCTCTAACAAACTTCCTCAAGAAACACTATTTCTTGTGGACTTTAACATTGATTGGATATCATGTAGCAACATTAACCCTACTTCTCATATAAACCTAAATGGTTTTAAACAACTCATTAATGGTCCGACCAGAACCAACAAAAACCAAAAAGAAACCACCTTGGACTGGATCCTTACTAACTCCCCTACAAAACTACCAAACTGGCATCCTTCCTGACGACATTAGTGATCACTCCCTCATTTACGTAGTCAGAGCCAAAACTAACCTAAACTTACCTACCACTCATAAAACACTATACTCCAAAAAAAATTTTATTCCTGAACAGTTTCAAACAGAACTTTCACAATATAACTGGACCCCTCTAAAACACCTCACACTTAACAAAGCCATTGAATACTTCAATTCAGCATTCCTTGCAATCCTAAATCAACACGCCCCAAGTCGCACTATTAGAACAAAGACTAAGACAGCACCCTGGCTAACCTCCAATACTAAGCATAAAATTATTCTCAGAAATAAATCTTGGAAAAAATGGCGTTCCTCTAGAAACCCAACAGATCATCAAACCTTTAGAGAGCTCAGAAACAGTACCAAAAAAGCTATCATAACAGATAAAAAGAATTTTTACTTTGAACTACAACAATCCACTAATAAAGAACCAAAAATTCTGGTCTACTATTAACAATCTAATTACCCCAGGCAAATTAATCACACCCAATCCCCAGGACTTAGACCCGAAGACTCTACTTTAATAGCCAATAATTTCAATACTTTCTTTACTTCATCCATACAAAGTCTTGCTAACCACCTATCTCCTGATACCTCTCAACTGCTCTTAAGTAGCTTCAATGACTCTCTTCCTCTCCTTCAACTACAACCCATACCCACCTCTTATATACAATCTCTATTACACAAACTTAAACCCACTACACCCTCAGCAGACAAGCTTCCTGCTGAATTCCTGCAAGTAGCAGCTAAAGCTATTGCCTATCCTGTCTCTATTCTAATAAACAGATCCATAAAAGAAAGTGCTTTCCCAGCAATTTGGAAAATATCACACATCATACCCTTACACAAAGGAGGCAAATCTACCGACCTTTCTAACTTTACCAATTGCACTGTTATCTCCTCTTGCAAAAATTATGGAAAAATGTATACATAAACAACTACTAAACCATCTCCTCCTTAACAACCTACTAGCTGACACCCAACATGGATTTAGGCCTTCACATAGTACTACCACTGCACTACTCTCTTTCACCAATACCATCAACTGTAACCGTAATAACAACAAACTAACCTCTTCTCTATTTCTAGACCTGTCAAAAGCCTTCGATATGGTAAATCATACACTTCTTCTCCACATACTGAAATCCCTTGCCTTGAATGACTCTTCTTTAACCTGGTTCTCATCATATCTAGAAGATCGACATCAAGCAGTACTCTGGAAAAATTCTTTGTCTACTCTATTACCTATCTCATTAGGAATACCACAGGGATCTATACTAGGCCCTCTTTTATTCTCCATCTTTATTAATGATCTCCAATCATCTATCCAAAACACTACCTGCATACAATATGCAGATGATTCCACTTTAATCTGTACAGCCTCCTCTCAACCAGAACTCCAATCCCTTACACAAGCTACCTTTTCAACCGTTGAACAATGGTTCTCTAAAAGATGTCTTCTCC
Source organism: Protopterus annectens (assembly GCF_019279795.1). NCBI lineage: Eukaryota > Metazoa > Chordata > Ceratodontiformes > Protopteridae > Protopterus > Protopterus annectens. Next base: position 777,791,918 of record NC_056725.1, on the reverse strand, counting down.
TTAACCCCAAGAAAACAAAACTATTACTTTTTTCACCTACACACAAATCTACTCAACTACATTTTACTATCACTGCAAGTGATAACTCTCACATTACTCCTGACTCCACTACAAAACTGCTTGGTGTTACTATTGATAATAATCTTAGCTTTGACCACCACATTAATAACACAATAAAACCAGTTAATAAAAAGATTGGTTCACTATACAGAATAAAACCCTTCCTTACACCTAAGGCACGGACTACTTTAGCACAATCACATCTTATCTCTACCCTTCTGTATGCATCCTCGATCTACACTAATCTATCTAAAGGTAACCTTAGGAAACTGTCTATATCCTACCACAACATAGCTCGATTTGCCACTGCATCTCAATATAGAACTCACCACTGCATAAACTTAAAACTTCTACACTGGCTGGAACTTCCTAACAAGATTATCTGTCAACAACTCTTAATAGCACATAAAATTTTATATCAACCCTCAAAAACACCCGCTCTTAGCAACCTCTTGACGCCCTATAATAATTTAAAACAACTACGCTCCTCCCAAAAGCTACAAGTTAACATGACCAGAATTTCAAACTCTGCAGGGAACTGCCTTTTCTCCAACTCAGTTGGCAAAATATGGAATAACCTTCCCTTACATATCTCCTCTCTAGCCACTTTTCCTTGCTTTAAAAAGCAACTTCTTTCACATCTGAATAACTTCTGGCTCTGCTCTTGTACCAATCCAGACTAACCTACTTTCATCTTTCAACTATATTTGCATTTTATTTAACACTCTAAATCTCTCTCTCAAATCATAAATAACATTATGATTCTACTGTTACTAAAAAAAAAAAAAAATTATTATTTTTATTTTCATTTTTTTTAATTACATAATTTGTATTACATAGTTAGTATTATCTATTTGTTATTAGAATAGCATCACCTGACCTGAACTAATTTCCTTGTATTATTGCTCT